>NC_044032.1:27785363-27938055 GCF_901765095.1 Microcaecilia unicolor | reverse complement strand
TAGCCATTATTTTGGCCAAAATAATAAGCAAACTTAAGTGCGAGACTCACTTTGTCTACAGTTTTTCAAACATGGTTATCAGTCACCTGGTTTCCCTCTCCATGTAATCATACATAAAGGCAGTTCTACAGTCACCTACTTAAGATTTAGTAGGATCAAACCCATGTTCAAACTGTAAATACCTTGATACAGTATTAAGGCCTTGGCCAAGCTGGGCTATGTTATAGTTCTGTTAGGCTCAAATGACAGCATTCCAGCTAATACAAACACCACTGATTGTTGGTCAGCATACTGAGGTACCAACATATCACCTGCAGCTACAGGCTTTGCACTGACTGTCCATTCATTCATGCATTGTTTAAAATCTTACTACTGATTCGCATGGTAATTCAAGTTCATGCCCCACATTATTAACCTTATGGCCCCTGTATAGCTTTAAATTCTGAGGGTACCCAGCTACTTTAGATTGTCTTTAGCAAAAGAGTCATTCTGTGTCAAGTGGGACCAATTTTAAAGGTCATCCCCACCTCACCATCTCAGATTTTGATGAAATTTGGTACATAGTTTCTTTATGATAAAAAACTAAGCTGTGCAAAATTTTAGTTCAAAAGACTAAAAATTGGAGGTTCTAGGGGACCTCAAGTAAAGGGTTGCAAAATGTCGCCCTGAGCAAAATGACATTTTGGGCCAACTTCCAGAAGCTGTAAACTGGAAGTTTTAGTAGTACAAGGGGGATATTTGGAGAACCTGCACTACTTTTAGGGCTTAATGAACTGGCAAAACCCCATGTTCCTAGTCCTCTTACCTTTTGAATGGTTTAGGCCTCAACTTTGCCAAAGAAATGGCAAAAATCAATTTACAGCGATGTTGAGGCTGCTGTAGTTTCTAAACTAGTTGGCCTTTCAGGTTGATTTTTGGTAGGTGTACTAAATGCACGGCTGTAATGAGGCATTCCAATTTGCAGCACTTTCCTTCAAGTGGTTGAAAAATTATAGCGTTCAAAGTTGGTATAAAAAGCATTTTTGCCCATTTTGGGCTATCTTTGATGCCCTTGATCTCCAGTGGGACAGCTTCAATATTCTTTCTTCTTAGCACCATTAGAAAGAGCAGATTTCCTTCTATCAGAATATGTAGTTTCATTTTGGAGTCTCTTCATATAGGATTGCAAAAATGCCCTCAAATGTTTGCGGGCAGCAGCCTGTGATTTCTTCACTACACCCTTGATACAAGTGTAGTAAAAGTGATTCTTCTTTCAAAAAGCACCAATTTTTTTAAATAAAGAACACATTATGTTATAAAACTGTATTCAAGAAAACTAAAAACAGGAATGTTTTTAGGATGTGGAAGGATGAGGCCAGGTTTCATAACAGGTTTAAAGAAAACTGCAGTCAGTTAGGATGACCGACTTAGCCAATTATGATTGGTGGACCCTGTTGCAAGGCGTCTGAGTGTCTGTTGCTGGTGTTTCTTCACCCTTGCTACAGTTTGACCTCTTAGTGAACTGTAGGCATCAAAGTAAGCCTAGCAACAGACACTCAGGAGCCAGGAGGTACCAGAAACATACAATTGGGCAATGAAACAAACAATTCTGCCTTGCAACAGGGTTCACCAATCATAATTGGCCAAGTCTAACTGGCTAAAGAAGTTTTCTTTAAACATTGTTATAAAACTGTGTTCAAGTAAACTAAAAAACAGGGTGGAAACCATTGTATACATACTTCTTGTTGAAGAAACTCGCATCTGCACTGACAGGCTCTTTTATATTGAATTAAATGCCACAAATGAAGATATTAATCACTTTAGACTGAAGTAAAATTTTACCCATTGAAAACCTGATTGCAAGAATAAATGTGTGTGTTGAACTGATGCTAATGGTCATCAATGGATCCAGAAAGATCAGATGAATTTCCACTTTGCTCAGTTGGCTGTTCAAGTACATCAGTGTCATTTACTGACATACAATAAAAATAAAGGTTTGAAATTAATTGAAGAGCTTCTGCCTGATCAACAGAAGTTGTTACAAGAGCGTTCTGGTCAACTTTTCGATGCTGGATCAACTATTTGCCTTCATCATGAATCCTTACTGTTGAAAAAGTTTGAATTTTTGCAAAGAACCTGATGTAACCCATTTTCCAAAGGTGGTCATAATGCAAAAAGGGGCTTAAGAGTGCTGGATGACACACTAGCAGCCCAGCTAAAGGCCTTAACAAGCAAAATATTTTGTGCCAGGTCAGAAACTATGTCCATCTTGTCGAAAAGACGTCAGTAACAGAGCTGCTGATTCTTTATCATCATCAACAACAGCAGATGATGAACACAAGTTTGACATCTCTTGGTATTTCTCCATTAAAGTTCAAAAAAGTCAGCAAGCGTGATGTACGAGGCTACACCAAGCGCAAATCAGGCGATGTGCAAAATACTTTGTCATCATCTTGCAGTTGCTGGTGGCTTAGACCTAAATGAGTTTGAAACTCAACCTTCTACCAGTCAGAAATGTGACAAATGTTCTGATTATGATGACCTGCTAAACGAGTTGAAAAACAAAGTCCAAGTTTCAGCAAATCATGCAGAAAAACTGCAAATACTAACTTTAGCACCAAACAGCTGGTCTATTGAAAGAACTGCCTCAGAATTCATGGTTTCAACTAGAATGGTTAAAAAAGCAAGAAATCTGAAATCAGTTTGTGGAATTCTGGCAAAACCAGACAAAAAGAAAGGTAAAGTTTTACCAGAAGAAACAGAAAAAAAAATTCTTGGCTTTTTTTGAAGTTGATGAATTCAGTAGACTGTACCCAGGGAAAAAAGATTTTGTCTCTGTCAGAACTGGCACTGAAAAAATTCAAATGCCAAAAGCGCTTGCTGCTTAGCAATCTAAAAGAAATGTATGTTGCATATCGTACTCGAAATGGGCCAGAAGTGGGTTTTTCCAAATTTCGTGAGCTAAGGCCAAAATGGTGTGTCACTGTTGGCTCATCTTGTATGCATTCAGTGTGTGTTTGTGTCATTCATCAAAATGTGAAGCTTATGCTTGCTGGAAGCCATCTGCTGAACGAAGATTACAAAGCACTGATGGCTAAAACTGTGTGCAATTTGGAATGCAAAGAATGCATGCTTCACAGGTGTGAAATATGTCCAGGTAAAGATGTGCTTGAAAATACCTGACAGAAGTGTTCAGTGATGCTGACCCAGGTGAAACAATCGAGTTTAAGCAGTGGGTTCATACAGATCGCACCACACTGGAGACCAAACAGATGTATGTTGATGATTTTGTATCTGAGCTTGCATTGAAAGTTTCAAACCTGTCAGTTCACCATTACATTTCCAAACATCAGACACAATACTTAAAAACTGTTAAAGAAAACCTAAATCCTTGTGAAATTGTTGTTCTCTTGGACTTTGCTGAAACCTACTCCTTTATTGTCCAAGATGCTGTTCAAGGTTTCCACTGGGAAAACAGTCAAGCTACACTGCATCCATTTGTTGTGTACTTCCGTGATGCTTCAAGTGAAATTCAGTGCATAAGTGTTTGCATAATAAGTGACAGCTTGCGGCATGATGCAGTTGCTGTACATGCATTCTTGGAAAAATTAATCGCGTTCTTAACAAGCAAAATTGGAGAAATAAAATATGTAACATACTTTAGTGATGGCTCAGCTGCACAATACAAGAACTTCAAAAACTTTGCCAACTTGTGCTATCATCAAACAGAATTTGGAATAAGTGCACAGTGGAATTTCTTTGGCACAAGCCATGGCAAGTCACCATGTGATGCCATAGGTGGTACAACAAAGCGACTAGCTGCTCAGGCTAGTTTGCAACGACCTAAAAATAGCCAAATTCTCACAGCACAAGGCTTGTTTGAATTTTGTGATCAAAAAATAAATAAAATCAAGTTCATTTTTGTTTCCAAGGATGAAATTGAATCTTCAAGATCTGCACAAGAGGAAAGATTCAGTAAAGCTTCCACAGTTGCTGGAACTTGTGAAAATCACCAGTTTATTCCCATTGACTTGAACCAAATTTCAGTCAGTAGAGTGTCAAATGATTCCTCCTCATTTGTTGTCAAACTTTGTCAGTCAGATGACCCAGTGAGTGTACCTGGCATAAATGTGTCTCAACTTCAGCCTGGGCAGTATGTTGCCTGTGTTTATGACAACAGATGGTGGATTGGCAATGTCTGTGACACATCATTTGAAGAACATGATGACTTGGTCAACTTTATGCATCCATGCGGGCCTGCACGAACATTTCATTGGCCTAGCAGAAGAGATTCTTGTTGGATTTCTGAACAGCATATTCTAGCAGTTCTTCCAGTACCAGCAACTACAGCACTTGAACGACAGTATACATTTCCAGAAACAGCAGTGAAACTTATCAGTGAAAAATTCTTGTCACTTCAGCACTGAGGTTTTACTTGGGAACCATTAAGACACCCCCATTAGGCTTGAGAAACTAGGCAAAGACAACCAAATGAGGCTTGGGAACCTCAAGTAATATGCCCACCTTCAGGTTTGGGAACCTGTGCCAAGTGGCTGGACTTGCATGGCTATCGGGCGTGACCTCTTGGCGATGAGGTTGCCACTTCCTATTGAATGGGTAGTGGCGTAGCCACCATGGACCAACGCATGCTTAAAGCAACTGAGTGACTTATACAGCAATTAGAAACATTGATGGGCCCTATATCCGTTTCATCTATCATTCAACAATACTGGCCAAAAAACAATTTTTTTGCAATCCTTATATGGAGAGACTCCAAATTGAAAACTACATATTCTGATAGAAGGAAATCTGCTCTTTCTAATGGTGCTAAAAGAAAGAATATTGAAGTTGTCCCACTGGAGATCAAGGGCATCAAATATAGCCCAAAATGGGCAAAAATGCTTTTTATACCAAATTTTAACGCTTATAATTTTTCAACCACTTGAAGGAAAGTGCTGCAAATTGGAATGCCTCATTACAGCCATGCATGTAGTACACCTACCAAAAATCAACCTGAAAGGCCAACTAGTTTAGAAACTACAGCAGCCTCAACATCGCTGTAAATTGATTTTTGCCATTTTTTTGGCAAAGTTTGAGCCTAAACCATTCAAAAAGTAAGAGGACTAGGAACATGGGGTTTTGCCAGTTCATTAAGCCCTAAAAGTAGTGCAGGTTCTCCAAATATCCCCCTTGTACTACTAAAACTTCCAGTTTTACAGCTTCTGGAAGTTGGCCCAAAATGTCATTTTTGCTCAGGTGACATTTTGCAACCCTTTACTTGAGGTCCCCTAGAACCTCCAATTTTTAGCCTTTTGAACTAAAATTTTGCACAGCTTAGTTTTTTATCATAAACTATGTACCAAATTTCATCAAAATCTGAGATGGTGAGGTGGGGACCCCTGGTCCACTTGACACAGAATGACTCAAAAATCTGTTTGCTGAAACTTGTCTTCTCTGTTTCTGAAAGGATTCTCAGTTCCCCCTTGGAAGCTTATTCGAGAACAGGCCAGATATTCCAACATTTAAGCAACAGCTCAAGAGCCTCTTCTCGTAAGCCTTTGCATGAGCGAGTTAGCTTTCTTGATTCCAGTTGGTAGATTAAATTTAAAAAAAAATTCATTTGTGTTTATGCAAGATAGGTACTGACTGTAGGCCCCTTTTCTTTCTACCCTCCTCATAAAGCAATTAATTCTCTGTCCTTGGGTCATGTTTGATTTAACCCTATAAACTTTGAACAGTTATTTTGTGCTACTTTATACCACAACAGCTTTGAGGTGCTTTGGTGTGTGGGACAGTAGCAGTATTGTCTGTCTAGTATGGCATACATTTTGTATGTTATCTGATACAACTAGGATTTTGACAGATAGCAAAGAGAAGCTTTTCATAACAAGCAATAGATTATGCTTACTAGCTTTCCCTTCCAAAGTCTCATGCTCAGAACAAAAATGAACCAAGCCTGCAGAGCATTGCCTCAATAAAATGGAAATACCAGCTTATGAACTAGTTTCTCACTTTAGCTCTTTGTGACTCCTGGGCAAGTCACTTAACCCTCCATTGCCCCAGGTACAAAATAAGTACTGGTATATAATATGTAAAATGCTTTTGATTGTAACCACAGAAAGGCGGTATATCAAATCCCATTATTTTATTTTAAGTACTTATTACCCATGCTATACAACCATTCTAGGTAGGGTACAAAAGCAAAACATACACGAGAAAATAATCCAAATTAGACAAACCAAATATTGAAGAGCTGTTATCTTGCCTAAACATGACAAATACTGATAACATTCTTGACTCATTGAAACTGCAAGTCAAAAAATACACATGTAGCAAAAGCTTGTGCAAATAGCCTTCAGTTGTTTCCTGAACTGTGATAACACTGGGATAATCCGTAAATCAAAAGGTAAAGTGTTCCACTGATGGGCTTCTTCATCATAGTATTGCAAGATGAATCTCCTGAGTGGTTTATGGTGGAAAGCTTTCTTGATTACACTCTTTACCTGAGCTTTTAAAGATAACGAATCAACAAACACCAAATATTAACATTCTGTAAGAATAAGGGTGATATCAAATTTAATTGATGGTGGTACAATCATAGAATTGTTGCTTGACAAGAACAATATTTTGACAAGATTGAAGCAATTTGCTTTCATCCAACTATTAACCATTTGTAGACACATTTTGTTTCCTCCTTGAAACTACCTACCTGTTCTTCTGATCCTATTCCCACCCATCTACTTAGCAGTATCTCTCCTACTGTCATCACTTTTATCAGTCATTTCCTCAATCTTTCACTTTCCACTGCAAACATGCCGTTGTCACACCACTCCTCAAAAAAAACCTTCATTGGACCCTACCTGTCCTTCCAACTATCGCCCCATCTCCCTCCTCCATTTCCTATGCAAGATACTTGAACATGCTGTTCACTGCCGTTGTCTTGACTTTCTTTCATCTCAAGCTATTCTTGATCTACTTCAATCTGGCTTTCGCACTCTTCAACTGAAACAGCGCTTGCTAAAGTCTCCAATAACCTGTTCCTGGCTAGATCCAAAGGTCTCTATTCTATCCTCATCCTTCTCGATCTATCTGCTGCCTTTGACACTGTTGATCACCACATACACCTTGATACACTGTCCTCACTTAGATTTCAGGGCTCTGTTCTTCCCTGGTTTTCTTATCTCTCCCATTTCACTTTTAGTGTTTACTCTGGTGCATCCTCCACTTCTATCCCACTATCAGTTGGTGTACCTCGGGGATCTGTCCTGGGACCTCTTCTTTTCTCCATCTATACTTCTTCCCTTGGTACTCTGATATTATCCCTTGGTTTTCAGTATCGCCTTTTACGCTGATGACTCCCAGATCTACCTCTCCACACCAGAAATTTTCAGCAGGAATCCAGGCCAAATTATCAGCCTGCCTGTCTGACATTGCTGCCTGGATGTCTCAGCGCCATCTGAAACTAAATGTGACCAAGACTGAGCTTCTTATCTTCCCTTCTAAACCAACCTCTTCTCTTCTCCCATTCTTTATCTCTGTGGATAACACTCTTGCCCACCCTGTCTCATTAGCTCGTAAACTTGAGGTCATGTTTGACTCCTCTCCCCCCTCCTCTGCACATTTTCAACAGACTGCTAAAACCTGTTTGTTTCTCTGTAATAGCATCAAAATTTGTCCTTTCTTTTCTGAGCACACTATCAAACCCTTATCCACACTTTTATTTCTTCTCTCTTAGACAATTGCAACTTGCTTCTCACAGGTCTCTCACTAAGCCAATCTGTTCAAAATTCTGCTACACGACTTACATTCCGCCATCGTCACTGTGCTCATATTAGTCCTTTCCTCAAGTCACTTCATTGGCTCCCTATCCGTTTCTGCATACAGTTCAGACTCCTCTTATTGGCTTACAAGTGCATTCATTCTGCAGCTCCTCAGTACCTCTCCACTTACCTCTCCCTACACTCCTCCCTGTGAATTCTGTTTGCTGGGTAAGTCTCTTATCTGTACCCTTCTCCACGGCAAACTACAGACGCCGTTTCTTTTATCTTGCTGCACCATATGTCTGGAATGGACTTCCTGAGCAGATACGTCATGCTCCATCTCTGGCTGTCTTCGAATCTAGGCTAAAATCCCACCTTTTTGATGCTGCTTTTAACTCCTAACCCTCACTTGTTCAGTACCCTTATTTTATCGTCCCCACCTTAGTAATTCCCTTATCCCTTATTTGTCCTGTTTGTCCTAATTAGATTGTAAGCTCTGTTGAGCAGGGACTTTCTCTTCATGTCCAATGTACAGCGCTGCGTACATCTAGTAGCACTATAGAAATAAGTAGTAGTGGTACCTAATAAAAACCTGAAGACAAGTTAAAAAAAACAAAACAGAAGAGCCCTCAGCAAAAATCATATGCAGTGTTATATGTTCCTAATAACATTCCTGTACTATAACCACCTTGGAAACCCGATTGGTTACTAATGAAGGATGTCATGTAATTCTAAATATTGTTAACTGTTTAACTACCAGTCTTTCTCCCAATTTTGAAAAGATCAGAATACCACTATTGGTCTATAATTTGACAATTAGTTTGGATTCCCTGAAGGATGTCTTTTTTTAGGCTATAAATTAACAAAATTTCTCCCATCTCAGTAGTAAAGTATCCTAGCTTAAACAAATTAGACATTGGTGTGGTTAGCTATAGCAAAAAAAAAAACGTAGGAGAAGATTTAATAAATAGGAGGGACAAACATCTGAAGGGCAGTATGACTTTATCAATGTTGTTAAAACAGAAGAAAGGTGAGCAACAGTAATTAAAATTTTTTTTACCACAATCGCTGGGAATACCCTAAGAAGATTCTATTTGCGGTATCTCTAACCCTACAGCTGTTAGTGGATTGTTATAATTGTAATTGCTTTATGTTTAAATCTTTTTTATTGATAAACAACACTATAAACTTGGTACAATTCTCATCATAGAGTACAGAATCAGATGTAATTTATGAAACTAACAACATTGTACAAATTGCAATTGTTGAGATTTGTTTTCCAATTTTTCTCCCCCCCCCCCCCCCCCCCCCCGCCCTCCCTATTATACTTGTGCTCCAACCATGTTATTTTATTCCAAAGTTTGTTTACTAAGTTATCAATGTTTTATGAATTCACAGGTGGACTACACACCACTATTGTCTTACTTCCTGCTGTTAATTCACACTCACCCTTCCCTATTCTACAACTAGTCTTCTCTACTTAATCTAAAACATGTCTAAGAATTGCATTCACTGCTCTTGCTTTATAACATTTACTTCTGTTGAAACCTTAATCTTAGCAACTTCTGCTATTTCTACCTTATTCTAATTCTATTCCTCCCCCCCCCCCCCCTAAAGCCCACCCGCTATCTACCCCACCCTAGGAGGCTATGTAATTGCTTTATTTAAAAAAAAAAAATGTAAAAACCTGCTAGTTGGAATGATAATGATTGCTCAGAGAAGTCAGATGTTAGATCACCAGTGTGACAGAGTATTAACTGTTTTGAATCTGAAGAACTTTTATCAATCTGTTGTGGTGTGGGCAACCTCGGTCCTTGAGGTCTGTAATCCAGTTGGGTTTTCAGGATTTCTGCAACGAATATGCATGAGATGTATTTGCATGCAGGGTACAGCCCTCAAGAACCCAAAGTTGCCCACCCCTGATCTGTCAAGCAGAATGAACACTTATCTGTTCCTTGGCCTCGCATAGCCAAGCATGGGGATGAATGACATTTCTCTCCAAGCAGAAAGGGACATAGAACGGCAAATATTCTGTGTCAGAAAATCACAAACTGGTATTTAATGGCTGTTGTCTTTTGGCTTCCCTCATAGGAAACAGGTTTTGGCTACTAAGGCTGAAGCAGAAAAGGATGGTGTGAAGGTTCCCACCACCCTGGCTGAGTACTGCATCAAAACTAAAGTGCCTTCTAATGATAACAGTTCAGACTTGCTTTATGACGACTTGTATGACGACGACATTGATGATGAAGATGAAGAGGAGGAAGATGCTGACTGTTATGATGATGATGATTCTGGGAATGAGGAGTCGTGACCTGCTGAGAAAGGGGCCCTTCCTCCAACCCTTTCCCCTTCTCCTGCACCCTGCGTACTCAGGCCTAAAAGGAGTAGCAGTAACCTAACAACAGTCCAGCAAAAAAAATATATATGGGGATAAAACCAGAACAAACTGCTGCTGTCTCCTGTTGTGTGAGATTTGTTTGCTCCTTTTTTTATGGACCGCTGATGGGGAGCATGCCAGGAGGTGGGGGAATGCTCTGCAGAATGTTAATGAATTCTTTGCATTCTTTAACCTTTTCATCACTGTATTATGATTCTTTTTGGGGGGGGGGGGTTTGTTAAGTAATTCTCCCTTTCCACTTTCGAAAAAAAAATTGCACAGCAAAAAGTGGAGTTCTTTGGTGGGGGGGGTTTGCGTGTTAGAGTCATTGAGGGCCTGAATGCTTGCATCTCACAATAGAATGTGTACTACAAGCATTTTGAAGCCGAGCCCACACGGATGCTGGGTCTAGATCCTATGTGCAACGTTCGGTAGCAAAAAAAAAAATAAAAGCAGAAAATTGCCAAGGTTTAGGTGATCCATTTACTATAAGTGTTCTCATTTTTTAAACTAGTGATGGTGAATGTTTTAGGGGTGTTTTTTTTTTTTTGTTTTGTTTTGTTTCTCCCTTAAGAAGTGGGGTGGAGAATGGTAAGCTACTGTGCTAAGCATAATGGAATGTGTTACTAGAAGGTACAGTATTCCTTCTTTAAACATATACATATATGTCTGTGCAAATGGATATATATCTATATCTACATATTTCAGCTACAGTCAAGGCCCAGAGAAGTAATGCTTTCTTTTATTTAATGTTTGTAATGATTGTCAATTTGAGCCCTGAAATAAACATTTGATACTTACTTATTTTCTCCAGCTGAGCCCTTTGGTTGCTATTTGAGTTGTTAAAAAAAAAAAAAAAAAAAAAGCTGTTCGGTTGGTACAGTGCTCCTGCAACATAAATTAGAGAGAGCTGCATGGGTACTTGGGTTAATGGGGATCCCGCAGGGATGAACATAAGTCCTGCGTCGTTCCCACGGAAGTGTAGTGCCTGGCCAGCCTACTTAGCCTTATGTTTCTAAGCTAGCTTAGCAATTATAACACTAAAAAAAAAATAAAAATAATGGATATGATTGATACCATTGAAATCCCCATAAGCACTAAGAGGGGAAGTTATCAATATGGGCTACTGATAAGTTGAGTAATTTTAGTACAGGGGATGGAGGAGATTCCAGTGGGGGACAGGCAGGGACTGGTGAAATTTCTGTCCCCATGCAACTCTGTTAGGTTTTTCTGTTCCTTGTAAAACATATTTCTGTTAATTAAGAGCCTAGACTTGAATATAGAAGGTTGAATTTGTGAATATTCCATAGATAAGGCACTAATGGCTCTCTGCTTTTATTCTGCTGCAGGAAGTTGCCATGTAGGAGAATACATCCTTTAGAGATGTTGAGAGGGAGAGGCAAAAATCTTGCAGACCCTCTCATATACTTACTGAAAACATATGTGATTTGGCAAATTCCTCCAAGTAAAATGTGGTCAAGATTGCCTTGTGTGAGCTTTCATTTGGCTCAATGAAGGGTGAGATGTAGCTAGCTGGTAGCACATTCATATGTAGAACAGTGGGGTTGGTGGTGGGTCAGGGAGGGAGAGGTGTAAAGCTGCATTTCACTCTGTGAGCTGTGGCTTAAACTTATGGTACTTGGACTTCAAGGGTCTAGTACAGGAGTAGGCAACTCCGGTCCTCGAGAGCTGCAGGCAGGTCAGGTTTTCAGGATATCCACAATGAATATGCAGGAGAGAGATTTGCAAGCACTGCCTCCTTGGTATGCAAATTGTGGATATCCTGAAAACCTGACCTGCCTGCGGCTCTCGAGGACTGGAATTGCCTACCTCTGGTCTAATACATCCTAAGGATGTTAGGCCCTAACTTGAGTCCCTAGTTGCCATGTGGCTAGAAAAGAGCTTTCAAACTTGGGTTCTTTAGCTAATGTCACAAGGAAACCTTAAGGTACTGTTTCTAGGAGCCTGTATTTTGTACCCTAGTAGCAAAATTTGGATGATTGGCCTTAACAGGAATGTTGGAGGGTGTCAAATACTAAGCTCATCCTGGCTGGAGCAGACAACTGAAGCTAGCTAATGTATAGGAGTTATTGTCTTCCCCCTTCCCCAGCTTATGGATATAATGGCTGGATTAGTTTTTCCCCACTCAAATGTGCACACTAAGCAGTCAGCGTTAAGGGTCCCTGCTCTGGGATTCTCTATATGAATTTGCTGTTATGTTTATTAACATTTTTTACTTTTATTTTTTCACTTTAATTTTTTTTTAATTTTTTTATGATAATAAATCTGCAACAGGCAATTTCGCAAAGAGCACAACCTGCTCACGTTTGCCCACGCAGGGGCTCATAAATACTGAACTACTACATCAGGACCTGACATCCCCAGTAGTAGTAGTAGTAGTTAACATCAAAATAGTCCCATAAACAGTATCCAATTCCCAACTAAACCGTGCACCCCTAATGTAGCAACATCCCCTTCCCCACCCCTTTAACTGTTTCCAATCCCAAGTCAACTTAAGAATACCCCTTGGTTCTTTGAGTCACATCCCTCTCTCCTTCCCCTCCCCCCCCTCCTACAATACACCACATTCCTAAATACATGTCAATCGCTGTTGTAAGCGAGCCCATCCACCCATATATCACAGTGCCCCCTCCCTACGGTATGCTGTTAGTCGCTTCATTTGTATTAATAGCCCCAATTTACATTTCCAGTCACCCTTTCCAAGAGTCCCTGTCATTATATAAGCCCAAGAGCCACCCCAAAGGACTACACACCAAAGACACTCCAATCAACTTTACTAACGCTTTCATAACTGCATGCCAAAAAGGCACCACTCTGGCGCATGTCCACCATATGTGTAGAAATGAACCCCTTTGTGAATTACACCTCTAGCATAAATCTGATGTACTGGGATACATCCGCTTCAATCTCTCAGGTGTGTAATACCACCTGGATAAAACTTTATATGCATTTTCTAGTACCAAAACAAAGATTGAAGCTTTCAGAACTTCTCCACAAATAATTTCCCACTCCTGATCGGAAAAGCGGCAATTTAAATCTTCCTCCCAAGCCCCCTGAAAACTAAATGATCTGGGATCATACCCCCTAAAAAATTTATACATCACTGATATAGGTATGGGCACTTTCCTCAACAAAAGACACAGATTTTCCAAACTTTCCATCCCCCCCCCCCCCCCCCCCCCCCCGTAGCACATCCCAAAAATTCACAATGCCCGCTTGCTCCCACCTCAAAAAACTAGCATGTAGGCTCCCATCTCAAAGATGCCAATGTCGATACCCTACTAAACTGCCCCCATTTTCTCCGCACTTCCCCCCACAATTCCACCAAATGCTTCACATATGGATTCTGTATCCCATCTAAGATCACTCCCACTCCCTCACTAGTCCATAAATAAGAGCTCATTGGCCTGTGCAAGCTATATGCTTTCTCCACCTGATTAGCAGGCTGTCATCCCCCTCTCCCAATCTAGGATCATCCTCCATTGAGCAGCCACATAATACCATTCAATATTAGGTACCACTCTACCCCCCCCCCCCCAGGGAGCGCTCCATAACACTCGTCTAGCCAAATGAGGATGCCTACCCCCCCCCCCCCCCCATATAAACTGTGACACAAAACCCTGCAACAGCTTAAGTATCCGTTTCAGTACCTTCACTGGCAGCGCCTGAAACAAAAATAGCAGTCTAGGCAACACGTTCATCTTCACCACTGCCATATGCCCCCACCACGAGAGACACAATCCTTTCCACTGGGACAATTCCCCTCCAGATCTGATCTATTATCTCCCCATAATTGAGACTATACACCTCACCCAAGTCCCTGGGAATCTGAATCCCCAGATACTGAATATGATGCTTGGCCCACCTAAACGCAAACAGTGCCCTCAATCTACTTCTTTCCCCCTGATTCAAAGAAATCCCCAATAATGGCTTCGTTTCCAAGATGGCGCTGTGAATGGACACACACCTGTGTTTGCTCCTGGAGGCTGCTGTGTTTGTGAGTTTTCTTCGGTGCCTCTGTAGCCTCGTCAACGATGGGGAAGCGGAGGGGGAAGGTAAAGGAATATCCCTCGGTTCCTGTGACCTCCTCGACGATGAAACAAACAACCCTGCAATTTCCCAGGCAGCAACCGGGTCCTCAGGGAACTTCGACCCCCTCTGCAGCTCTCGGCCCTTCGGAGTCGATCGAGAGTAGAAACGGGGCTTCCCTGAGCCCTGTGGAGCGAATTGCAGCTCCCCAGCCTGGAGGAGAGTTGCTGGCTGATCAAACAGAGACAGACGCCGAAGTGGCTCAGCTGGTCCTGTCTGAGGGTGTGACTGCAGCAACGGAGATAGATTTTCAACTTCGGGAAACATTACTACAACAGGCTTCAAAGGTATTGCCTCAAGCTATTGTTTCCAAGTTAGCTCGTGCTGACAGTCTGTCTCAATCTCCTCCTGTGGCTAGTGGAGTGATTAGACCAGCAATTGTGACGCTGGAGTCACTATGGGATATGGTTTACAATATCCAAACCTCTATGCAAACTACTTTAAAGCAGAATTCTTCTGATATTGAAGTTCTTTCTGAGGCTGCCCTGCTTCAAGCGCAAGTGACTGCACAGCAAACCCAGAAATTGGAACATGTGGATATCAAAATTCAAGAAATGGGGTCTATAGAAACAGCTCTGGTTAAAGACAATAATTTCCTACATAAACAACTTGAATACCTGGAAAATCAGACTAAAAGACTTAACCTTAGGTTTCTTAATTTTCCCAAATCGCCGTTAATCCATCCCTTGGAGATGGTTAAAAAATACTTGGTGGACATCCTGGGAATGGACAAGGACTCACTCCCTCCCATTACACGGGCTTATTACATCGGGAGTACTGGAGTGGTGGTAGGAACCCCCCCCCTCCCCCCCGTAATAGGGGAAGGAATGAATCTTACCTCATTCCTAGAAAGCTCATTAGAAATAGTTACTCAGAGGTTAACTCTGCTTGTCACTTTTGCGCTGGAGCCTGATAGGAATGCCGTATTACGGCTTTCGTAGAGACATTTAGAAAATCTGTTTTTGGGCTCAAAGGTCCGTATCTTTCCAGATCTCTCACGGCCTACACAGATGAGACGAAGGGCCTTTTTGGAACTTTGCCCCAGGGTGGTGGCATTGGGAGCAAATTTTGTCTTGCGATTTCCTTGTTTTTGTAATGTGATGCTTGAGGGTAAACATTTTCAGTTTGTAGACCCAAAACAGTTGAAAGAGTTTATTGATGCAAGAGTTGATGTGAATATAGTAAACCTTCCCTAATCAGCAGGCTGGGGTCTGAACCAGAGGAAGCATCTACTGATTGTTAATTTTTGTATTTTTTTTCTTTCTTTTTTTTAATTAAATTTCCTTAATCTTGGAATCAAATTTCTTTAACTTGTGGACAAACGGGCTGTAAAGATATATACTTATTATTTTTGTTTCCTAATGTTAAATAATGCCGATTGTATATTCACTTTAAGTGGTGATGTATTGGAAAATTTAAATAATTAAAAAACAAAAAAAGAAATCCCCAATAACTCACTTTTATCCATATTGATCCTTAGGCCAGCATATCTTTCAAATTTCCTAAATATCTCCAACACCGCAGGCAATGTCTGCTCAGGATTCACCACGTAAAGTAACACATCATCTGCAAACAAAGCAATTCGATGCTCCATCCCCCCTACCCTAATACCCTGAAAGTCCGGATGCTGACGTATCATTACTGCCAACGGCTCTATGTAAAGTGCAAAAAGAAGGGGCGACAGTGGGCAGCCCTGCCTAGACCCTCTGCCAATTGGGAAAAAGGGTGTATACCCCCCATTGATATTGAGACATGCCTTAGGAGCTGTATACAAAGCAGCCAACCAAGCCCCAAACTTATCTCCCAACCCCATGCGCTTCATTACTTCCCGCAGAAACCCCCAGCTTACCCGGTCAAAAGCCTTCTCCGCATCTAGCGCCAACAAACCTGCACTAGATGGGATCTTTGTGCCTCCCGTATTAAATGTAGCGTACGCCTAATGTTAACCCTACCTGCCTGCTCGGGATAAAACCAGACTGATCTATATGGATCAATTTTGGCAGCACCCTAGCCAACCTGTTAGCCAGAACCTTAGCTATTATCTTTACATCCACATTCAGAAGTGAAATCGGTCTATAAGCCCCACAAATCACAGGATCTTTCTCTGGCTTAGGTATAACCGTTATCCCAGCATCAGACATTGATACCGGAAGTCCACTACCTTCCAAAACTCCATTTCCCACCCTTACCAAGAGGCCTCCCAACTCCACAAAACATTTATAAAACCTCGCCAAGTATCTATCTAAAACTGGTGCTTTACCATTAGGTAGCCGTTTTATCACCCCCTGTACTTCCCCTAATCTAATGGGTTCCCCCAGCTGAGCTCTTTCAGATTCATCCAAGCATGGTAAGGGAATCGAAATCCAAAAACCGAACCATCTCTAACTTCTGTGGTTCCTCGGAAGCACTATATAGCTCTTGACAGTACTTCACAAAACAATTTCCAACGTCAGAATCAGCATAATGCCATCCTCCCTTCTCATCCTTCAACTTCTGAATAAAGGAATGCCCACAAATAACGGGCCAACCTTGGCCTGGATTTATTGGCGAACTCAAAATATTGTTGCTTGAGCTTAGTTCTCATAAAATCCACCTCTGCCATCTGCAGTTGTGCTATTTCTCCTCTCACTTGCTTAAGGTCTGCCCATGCCTGCAGTGTAGGGTTTCTTTTGTGCCCCCTTTCCCTTTTCTTGCGCGACCCCCACTTAATCAGAACACCCCTGACCACTACCTTCACCGCATTCCCAGAGCACCCCATCTGTTACTTCCCCATTATCATTGAAGTGTCGATATTCTTGAATAGTATGTTGAATATCTTCCCGCACTTTCTCATCCCCAAGCAATGACTCATTGAGTCTCCAAAGTCCTTGTTGCCTGCTTTGTCCCAACCCAATTAATTTAATCCACACTGGCGCATGGTCAGAAATACCCATGGTCTCTATCTCAGCTGCCCCCACCATATGCCAACCATTGTGATGCACCCATAGCCCATCTATCCCGGGAATAAGTCTGTGCTGCATGCGAGAAGAAAGTGTAATTCCGCTGCACCCCATGTAATAACCTCCAACAGTCCACCACCTCCAACCCCTTCAAAAACTGTAAGAAAGCTTTCCTCCCAGGGCCACTCTGCTGCTCCCCTCCCGTCGAATGATCTAATCTCGCATCAGGGGCAATATTGAAATCCCCCCCTACCACAACGTGCCCTCCTACAAATCCCAAAATTTCCTCCTTTAATGTTTGAAAATAGTCCCTCTGCCCCACATTCAGAGCATAAATATTAATCAGTCAATTCCTTCCCCTGCAACCACCCTCAGATACCCACACAACGCCCACTAGTATCCCGAAACACCTCTTTAATTCACAATTCCACAAGTTTGTCTTATCAAAATAGCCACTTCCCTCAACTGTTTAAGCCCCACTCCCTGATGTACCACCACTTCCTGAAAAGGCCTACGCTGCAGCAGGTGCACATCCCTTGGTCTTAAATGTGTTTCTTACAAAAACGTCACATCCCATTTCAGCCTACCCAACTCCTTAAATACTCTACTACGCTTCCCTTGGTTATTAACCCCGCTTACATTCCATGTTCCCACCAATAAGGTCTCTCCCTTCTCCTCCCCCACCCCTTCCCTCTCATTTCCCACATGCACCCTCCGCCCTGCTCCAAACAGACACTCCCCTGCTCCACCTTATCCCAACCCTTCCCCCTACCTGTAGCCGATCTCTCCGTCAGTAAATCAGCTGTCCCACGAGAGATCCACACACACTCCCAAACATTTTAACCTCTCCAATGCTAATCCCTATCCCTCCCAGCTTCTTACTTCACCCACACCCCTTGCATTCGTGTACCCCCACATTCCTCCACCCAACCTCCCCACTAATTCATGCTTCCACCACCAGTCCACACAAATCTATAATCCCTCAGGAAGCTTGCTTGTTAGATGTCTTTCCCCGTTCCACCACCTTCTGCTACACCAAATCCGCTCTGGGTTCTCTGGTGATCTCCCGCAACTCTTTCTGAACTGGAACATCTCTGCACCCCAACGAGCACAGTGTTGCCCATGCCTCCTCCGGAGTCTTGACTTTACACAATTTACCATCCAGTGTTAGCCACATCCCAAATGGAAATAGCCACTTATACTGGATCCCCTTTGACCTCATATCGTGGCTTCTCTGAAGGATAAACGCTTTTGCAGTGTAGTCCAGGCCAAGTCTTGGAACACTCCAATCTTTTTCCAAATAATTTCTTTTTGCTGCCTTGCTTTGGTCAATATCTTCTCCTTCATAGGGAAGTCAGCAAAACACACCACAATGTCCTTCTGGCGAGTGTCTTGCTGCGGGCCAGCCACTCTATGCGCTCTCTGAATTCCAAGGTCTGGCACTTGACCCTCGTCCTCCCCATTCAAAATAAACCCACACAGTTCCCGAATCACTGCTTCACAATTGCTAAATATATCAGTCAGGAAGTCCCAAATCGCAGGTTGTTGCAACGTGACCTATTCTCCAGGTCCTCCACCTGCTCCTTAAGTTGTTGTAATTCCCATGTGTCATCGTTCAACACTTTGTGTTGTTTTCTCACATCTTGCTTGAAAGTCTCCATCCTTTCCGACACGCGTTCCCAAATCACGGATTTCAGCCCTAATTTCTCTCAGGGCAGTTTGTATATCCTGTCTGACCCCTGCCAAATCCGCCTTGAGGTCCTGAAACCAATCCACCATCTCTCATTTCACGATGTCCCCAGGGTTGGGGCCCTCCTCTACCTGCTCGTCACCATCTTTATACCACTCCTCTCTGTCCCCGCTGATGTCACCAAGGTTTTTTTCCCCCCCTTGCTCCGTTGAATAACGGAATCTCTCTACTCCTTTCTTTGGTGGCATTCCTCAGGGATCTTTCCCCCTCGAGGCACCCTTCCGGATGCCACTTAATTCTACAGGATTCACTTGCTCAGTTTAAAGCCCCAATGGATCTCTGCACTGAAGCTGACCTCTCAGTCCATGACCTGCAAGCACCCCACAGCGTTATTTCTGCCTTGTCCAGTCCTTTCTTCTCTTGCACTCTGCCTGCACACACTGTTCTTCAGAAAACCAGTCCCTTCTAAGGGAAAGTAGCAAGGCATGGGTGATGCAGTCAAAAACCCGACTGAAGCAGTTTTACTTTCAAAGCTATGCTGTTAGTGTAGGATTCTATACAGAGAACTGTGTTACCTTTCCAGTCTCTGTAGCCTGCAGCTCCTCTCCCAGCCTTGCCCCAGCTGGCCTCCTCGCAGGAACAGCGATTCTCCACTCACCGGCCTGCCTGTGCCTCTGCCTTGAAGGCCAACACCGCCGAGCCCCAACGCTCCAGGAGCTTCCGGCAATATTCCTCTTATTATGCCGCCACTGCAGCTCACTGTCTCTTCAGCGACTGCCTTCCCCCTTGCCGATCCACCGCTCCCGCCTCACAATGGACTCAGTGTCCTCCCGTCTACAGCGGCGGCTCTGCTCTCCCGCAATCTCCGGACCATTGCGCCTGCCACGTGTAAGCATGGGCACGCTTTCCCAATCCTTCCCGCTTCTTGATCTCGTCAAGTCAGCGCCTCCTGGCCACCGACTACTCAACTTTTAATCCCTGGCGATTTCAGCTCCCACTCTGGGCAGGTACGGGTGTATGTCCTCAACTTTTTGGGTGCAGTGTCTCGGAGGGACTCGGGACACGTCCGGCTACTCAGCCACCATCTTGGATCCTTATTAACATTTTTTAATATACTGCCATTTCTATAACAGGATTGCAGTGATTTGCAATAAAAATATCATTAAAAAATAGAAAGGAACTCCATTAGTTGAAAGGACAAACATTCATGCAAGAGCAAACAGACCAAAATATGGACTACACAATCAACTGAGCAGGTAACCGAAGGCCAGCACCCAGCACTAACGTGCAGGGGGTGAAGATCCAAACGCAAGAGGGAAAAAAAATGAGTCTTCAGGAGGACTTCGAAGGGTGAAGGACAAAAGGAGAAAGTCATTTCACAGTTTTGGTGCCAGAAAGTAAAATGCAGTGTGACAAGTAGATTAGTAATGAGCCTGTTTTGTTGAAGGCAGAACCAGATGGTGAGAGTCGAGTGACCGAAGAGAACGTGAAGGAGTATAAGGAATAATAAGAAAAGGTCAATAATAAGGTTCAGAAGTGGGAAGAGGTGAAAGCTTTTTAAATATAGGAGATAAACTACGGGGCAGGCAAATGATTCTATAAGATACGGGGAGCAGAATGTAAATTAACCTACACAAAAAATTTATATTACAATTTTTTTTTTTATATAAGTTTAATAAACTACACAAGTATACACTTGATCAAGAAACACAGGTCTGAGAAAATAATAAAATGTATAAAGAATACACGTTTTTTTTTTTCCACATAACAAATCAATCTCAAACTTGTAACATTAAGCCGCAATTAAAGATGGGTGGACTAGGCAACACGGGGGATATCTAGAAGAAAAATGTTAAACAAAAATTCTTAGCTGGAACCTTCCCGATTAACCATTGCTAGTCACTTTGGTCCTTGATATAGGTGGCAAAACAGAGACTTTCTGTAAATCAATAAAGGAGTGTAATTGTTCGAGGTCAAAGAACATATCTTGACCCTAAGTGATTTATCAGACATTTGCATGGATAATGCAAGAAAAAAGTAGTACCCAGTGCCAAGACTACTTAGTGCATAGAAATAATCTTCTTTTGAATGAGACTATTTAAATTTATGTAAACTTTACATTTATCTGTCTTTAGCCTCTGAAATCCTCGGTAGATGAGGTGGTAGGCTCAAAAGCTGTGAGGGATGCCTGTGGCTTTGGTGTATTTTCTGTAGACTGCCTGCATTTTGCACTGGCAACAGGAAGTAATGAAGTTGGTGATTTGGCCGGTTCATAGAACAATAATGAAATGCTAGGCAACTCAGTCCAGGTACTGATGTGAAAACAGCTGGGTCAAAATGAATAGGATGTTCCCAACACATTTAGCAGAAACTAAAAGCATCTGGTTCAAAGTGCATTTATTTATTGGGATTTATTAACAGCCTTTATGAAGAGATTCACCCATGGTGGTGTACAGCAGGTAGCATTTAATATAAAACTTACAATTTTGTTAACAGCATAATAGTAAAATAACTAAGTATAAATGTAAATACAGTAGATGAAGTAAACTTGAAAACAGCAAATTGAAACGTAATAATAAGACTACCACGAAACAGGATCAAAAATATACACATTTAAAAGCACTGAAATTCAAATAACAGATATGTCAGCATAATACTAATGAAATATCTAATAAGCACACATCAAAACATTCAAATAACTTAGCTACGATACTAATGCTTTTCTACAGCTTACCATATATCAGAGGCGCCAAATGTAGATATATAGATAGGGACTAAATGCGTGGTACAGAGTCAGTTGGGATAAATAGATGGGTGGCTAAACTCAAGGCAAGTTCTTTGTACAGTTAAACAAGATAAGGAACTTTTTCTAAGTTAGTCCCATGTGCAGAATGAATGTATAGTCAGTCACACTATGTATTAAAGGCTTGGAAGAAGAAGCAGGCTTTCACCGTCTTCCTGAAGTAGAGGTAGTCTCGAGTTATACATAGTAGAGAGTTGCATGGGGACAGAAATCTTAACCATCCCCGCAAGAATTTAACTTGTCCCCACCCAGTCCCGCAGGAATTTAATGGTACATTAAAAAAAAAAAAAAAATTATGGTTGGCTCGTTGTCTATCTCTTGGTTCAATCCACAGCACTGCAGGGAAGGAAGGAAGGAATGGAAGTTGGAATTTGGAACACTCTGGTGCACACGTGGACTTGTCTCTGATTCACTGGCACTATGTGCTAAGAGGTCACCACATGGACGCACCAGTAGGTCAGATGACATCTGATGCTCGTGCCTCTGTCAGAGCTGAGGTCTGCGTGTCGGCCCAGGAGCAGAGAGGATCAATAGTAATATAGTAAGTGACAGCAAATTAAAACCTGAACGGTCCATCCAGTCTGCCCAATAGTCACACTCATTATCAATTCATGATTAAATCAACAATGAACGTGATATTATATATTTGATTATGGTCTTTCTTTGGTATCTCTGGGACATAGACCATATAAGTCCGCCTATCACTATCCTTATGTTTCAACTACTGGAGTTGCCATCGAAGCCCACTCCAGCCTATTCTTCTCATTTGCAGGATACAGCCCGTAAAAGTCCGTCCAGCACTGTCCTCATGTTCCAACCACTGAAGTTGCTGTCTAAGCCCTTTCCAGCCCATCCTAAACCAGATTGCCGTATATGAGACACACCATACAAATCTGCCTGGAGTCGTTCAATACATCCACACCCATGCAGCCATTTAAGTTAGGTTTTTTGTAACTTCTATTTTCTAATTAGAGATCCTCTGTGTACATCTCTTGCCTTTTTGAATTCGTCACCAATTGTGTCTCTACTGCCTCCTTTAATGGAGACCTTTCACATCTGTGCTGTTAAAGTGAGGAGGAGACAGTACTCAAAGGACTTGGTACTTGATAGGTGCGAGGCCGATGCAATGCAGCATACGCTTCCACGGGAACCCCGCAGGAACTGCTTCCATCCCCACAGGAACCCTGAGGGTTCCGCAGGATTCCCGCAAACACCGTTCCCATGCAGGTCTCTAATACGTAGCTCCTCTGAGAGTAAATTCCAGAGCACAGGGGCTACTTCTGAGAAGGCTCGCCGGCAGGTACAATTTCTTTTGATGAGGGAACAGAGTGATGGTCCTTGATAGGACCTTAGTGGTCTCAAAGGTGTATAAAGGATTAACTTATTCTTTAAGTACTGTGGCCTATTTTGTCTGAGGGCCTTGAACAGAGTTAAATTTAGCCCTTAAGGTACTAGTAGCCAGTGTAGATTTTTTGCAGGAAGTGTGTGATGATGTCACGCCACTTGCAGCCTTCTATCAGTCGTACTGCAGCATTCTGAATTGGAGCTGATGCAGTCTTCTTGATTTGACCAATGCACAGGGCATTACAGTAATCTAGTTGTTATGTAGTCATGGCATGGACCACTGTGGTCAGATTCGTCTTTTTAATATGTGGAGAGAGATTCATAGTTGCTTTGTATGGTAGAGACAAATCTTTGCGGGATCAGAGTGAGTGTTGAGTCTAGCAGTACCCCCAGGATTCCTGACCTGTGATTTTATGGGGCGTTCATACTTCCCAAAAGGTATGTTGTAGTCAGGTATTTGTCCACTTGTGTTAGGTACCCAAAGAATCTGTTTTGCTTGAGTTTAGACAGAATTTTTGTTTCTTGCCCATTGCTGAGTTGAGGTTAGGCAGGCAGACAGTTTACTCAGAGCTGTGGGTAGATCTGGTTCAATGGGTAGAGGTAGATACCATATCAGCATAGATGTAGAATTTTGTATCCATCAACTGAAGCAGCTCAGCCAGAGGCTAGAAGTAACTATTAAATAAAATGACAAAGTATGGATCCCTTTGGCACCCTACAGTTTAGTGCTCAAGGGTAGTGATGTGCTGTTGCTGAACAGAATTGATTGTTGTCTGACAAATAGGATTTGAACCATGTAAACATTATGCCACTGATACCTACATAAGTGTTGCCATAGTGGAACAGACCAAAGGTCCATCAAGCCCAGCATCCTGTTTCCAACAGTGGCCAGTCCAGGTCACAAATACCTGGCAGGATCCCCAAAAAAGTACAAAACATTTTATGCTGCTTATCCCAGAAATATTTTCCCCAAGTCCAATTTAATAATGGTCTATGGACTTTTCCTTTAGGAAGCCATCCAAGCTTTTTTTTTTTTTTTTAACTCTGCTAAGCTAACCGCCTTTACCACATTTTCTGGCAACAAATTCCAGAGTTGAATTACACGTTGAGTGAAGAAACTTTTTCTCCGATTCGTTTTACATTTACTACATTGTAGCTTCATCGCATGCCCCTAGTCCTAGTACTTTTGGAAAACGTATGCCTGTCTGCCAAACTTATAAGCATGATGATATGATCCACAGTGTCGAAGGCACTTGAGAAATCCAACAACACTATTACAACTGGTGCTGCTGCTGCTGCCGCCTTAAGTCCTGTGGACTGTCTTTCTTTCACTGAAGTTGGAAACTTTTTATACTTAGCTATGCATGGAAAAATGCAAGTCCAGTGTTCTGGAGACATGCTGAATTTTTAGATTCTGTTCTGTCTTGTATAATGGACATAGCTGCTATCTTTTTTTTTTTTTTTAATCACATGATGCAGCTGCTGTTCCATCTTCAGAAGTGCAGCTTAGTTTCAGTATTTCACTATTTAGAAAACAAGGTGTAAGTTTTTTTTTTTTTTTCCAGTACACACAAAAAGTTATAGTGGAGGAGTGGCCTAGTGGTTAGAGCACTGGTCTTGCAATCCAGAGGCGGCCGGTTCAAACCCCACTGCTGCTCCTTGTGATCTTGGGCAAGTCACTTAACCCTCCATTGCCTCAAGTACAAACAGATTGTGAGCCCTCCTGGGACAGAGAAATATCCAGTGCACCTGAATGTAACTCCCTTGAGCTACTACTGAAAAAGGTGTGAGCAAAATCCAAATAAGTAAATATTTGAGATTCTACATGGAATGTTGCTGCTATTGGAGATTCTAGATGGAATGTTGCTATTCCACTAGCAACATTCCATGTAGAAGTCGGCCCTTGCAGATCACCAATGTGGCTGCTGCTTCTGTGAGTCTGACGTCCTGCACGTATGTGCAGGACGTCAGACTCACAGAAACAGAAGCCTGCGCAGCCTTCTACATGGAATGTTGCTAGTGGAATGTAGAATCTCCAATAGTAGCAACATTCCATGTAGAATCTCCAATAGTATCTATTTTATTTTTGTTACATTTGTACCCTGCGCTTTCCCACTCATGGCAGGCTCAATGCGGCTTACATGGGGCAATGGAGGTTTAAGTGACTTGCCCAGAGTCACAAGGAGCTGCCTGTGCCGGGAATCGAACTCAGTTCCTCAGGAGCAAAGTCCACCACCCTAACCACTAGGCCACTCCTCCACTGATGCTACTATTTGAGATTCTACATGGAATGTTGCTATTCCACTAGCAACATTCCATGTAGAAGTCGGCCCTTGCAGATCACCAATGTGGCTGCGCAGGCTGCTGCTTCTGTGAGTCTGACGTCCTGCACGTACGTGCAGGACGTCAGACTCACAGAAACAGAAGCCTGCGCAGCCGCATTGCTGATCTGCAAGGGCAGGCTTCTACATGGAATGTTGCTAGTGGAGGAGTGGCCTAGTGGTTAGAGCAGGAGTCTTGCAATCCAGAGGTGACCAGTTCAAATCCCACTGCTGCTCCTTGTGATCTTGGGCAAGTCACTTAACCCTCCATTGCCTCAGGTACAAACTTAGATTGTGAGCCTTCCTGGGACAGAGAAATATCCAGTGCACCTGAATGTAACTCCCTTGAGCTACTACTGAAAAAGGTGTGAGCAAAATCCAAATAATAAATAATTCAAATTAAAGGTAAATCTCCATACATTAAGATCATACAGGTCTGTATAGCATTACTTTTAGCATATATCCAGTTAAAATGCATTCAAATCCATACTAAGTGGTCTACAGTATTAGATGAAACTGACAACCGTAAGGGCTCCATTCCCTTAAAGTCAAAAGCCTGGCTTCAGTGAGATTGTAAGATAAGGGCATCTGTTAATGGTAGCAGTGTCTACACAAACTTCAAACTTTTGGGTCTTAGGCTTCCTTGTTTTCCTATATTTCAGGAAATTAACTTTTTTTTTTAATTGGCCCTTTGAAAGGGGTTCCTATCACATGATTTCCTATATTTTATGTACCCACTTGTCGTTTGGTGGATATCTTTCTGGCTTCTCCCCACCTCCCCAAATTGGTAGTTAAGTAACATTTTGCAGCAGTAAAGAAATTAGTTTATATTGGATAGTAAATAACCCCCACAAGTAATGCTGTCGCCATATCTGTGGATAATGATTCAATATTTTCAACTGAGCAAAATTATTCTGAATGATCAGGAGTACCAGATATGTAACACATTAAGGCCACATGGAGAAGCATTTGGTAACATGAACCAGACTTTGCTTGGTATCAGCCTGTATACAATTGTCACTTTCTTTAATCCTAGCACAGATTGAGGCATTGGTTTTATTGCTGTAGCTTGTGTGTATAAATGAGGCTCACAAATTATTTTAAGATTAAAAAAAAAAAAGTTCTGGTCAGCCTCCAAGCTCATGGAATCTGAAGGAGCGGACAAGATAGGCAACCCCACAGCAAGGGGCAGTGTTACCATGACCAAATCATGAACCTTGGAGTTCTGCTGCCGATACTCTTAGTTTGAAATAAGGATACTGAATCATTCAGGGGACACTTTACTCTCCAGTGACTTCTATTTTCAAACTTTGTTGTCTTAGGATCCTTCTGGTGGGGAGGGTTGAGGCTTTTTGTTTTAAAGAAAAATACCATTCCTCAGACTGGTTTCCCCTTTTCTCCTGTTAGTGTCATGGTTTAATTTCTGGCATGCTTCCTTTAAACATAATATAAAAGCCAAAACAATATATTTTCAAAAAAAAAATTGTATAACTCAGAAAAATCCTCCCTTCCAACATTAAAGAAAAACAAATTAGCATCTTGGTTTAAACAAATTTAAAAACTTTTCTTTCCCCCTCCTGCGAACAAAAATGGTGCTCATGGCATTTTCAGTTGTCCTTAGCAGGGATTTCCAGAAAATCTTCTTTTTTCCCCCATGCTTTAGCACAAAGCATTACCTAATTTGTGTTACCTTCCCCTGTCTGTAGTTTTATTTTGTCTGTCTTGCACACTTGTCTATTAATGAAGTGTGAAATAAAATATTCCTGTATTAATATTTTTGCGCTTGACAATCCAGATTTTTTCTAAGGAAAAGGTGATTGGTATGGGTTTCCCGTGGCCTTTGATTTGTTAACCTGTATTTGTAGGTTTCACCACTTTTCAGAGGGTGTTACAATCAAATGATGATAGAAAATTGCTTTGTCTATTTTAAGGTTAATGTATTACGTACTCTTAAGCGCCTTTCGTGCTTGGTATTTGGAAGATCAGGTTACATTCTTAAATGTTTCTGATTTATTTCCGCAGTCAATAAGAACTTGAACAGACATTGCAGTTAATGTTTTATGCTTTGTATACACACTTGACTTGTAGTTTTTGATCTAAATTGTAACAAAAAAAAAATAGTGCCTACCTGACTACTGAAGGCAAAAATTTTAATCCTTATTTATTAAAAAAGGTAGCTGTCAAGCAGAGGGGAAGCAAGTTGGGTTTGAAATGGTGCTTTAAAAATTATTTCATATCTGACTTCTGGAAATGTTAGTGTCCTGCTGTGAATGCAGTGGGGTAAAGGATACTCTAATAAAGGCATAAGGCTTCTTCCCTTTCCTATCATAAAGGGAACAGCAGAAAAATGCCTGGTTGCAGAAGGTGTTGCCTCTGCACCGATTCAGCAGTGCACTTAAAAGTATTTAGAGTTGCTGTTAGAAGCTGTAGCACAGGAGAAGCGATACTTACACAAGAGGTTTTGACAAATGTCCTAGGTGCTTTGACCTTCCAAAGGTTAAAGAGGGTTCACACTATATAACACTGCTGAGTACCTACATGAGAGGAGACACAGGCTGGAATTAGATGCCTAAATTGTCTTCTTCCTTGAGCTACTTCATGAGCAAAAGTATTTGGCTAATATACTGCTATTGCTGTGGGCTGTATGAAGGTGAGACTCTGTTTTAGAACTGCATTTACTATATTGTATCAAAACTACTATTTCTATAGCGCTACTAGACGTACACAGCGCTGTATACTGGACAACAAGAGAAAGTCCCTGCACGACAGAGCTTATAATCTATACAGTATGTATGTTCCAATTCACCGGTGTTTATGAACAAAATTAAGTTCCACCCCAGAATGAGGCCTTTTGAATAAGGTATTCTTTTCAAACTTTTATTATATTTATTGCATAATACAACAAGCAAAGCAGAAATGTTTACAACAAAATAAAAATCCATAAGGAAAAAGTAATAACACTAGCCCTCATCATGGAGAGAGAGAGGAATAATACTAGAAAAATATCTTCCAATAATCAAGAGTATTACTACCTCTTCTACTACATGGTTCACCTGTCTGTAACCCCCGTATTTTGTCCAGAATAGTATTGAGTAGAATAGTAACATAACATAGTAGATGACGGCAGAAAAAGACCTGCACGGTCCATCCAGTCAGCCCAACAAGATAAACTCATATGTGCTACTTTTTGTGTATACCCTACCTTGATTTGTACCTGTCATTTTCAGGGCACAGACTGTAGAAGTCTGCCCAGCACTATCCCCGCCTCCCAACCACCAGCCCCGCCTCCCACCACCGGCTCTGCCACCCAATCTCGGCTAAGCTCCTGAAGATCCATTCCTTCTGAACAGGATTCCTTTATGTTTATCCCACACGTTTGAATTCTGTTACTGTTTTCATTTCCATCACCTCCCGGAGGGGGGGGGGGGGGGGCATTCCAAGTATCTACCACTCTCCCTGTGAAGAAATACTTCCTGACATTTTTCGAGTCTGCCCCCCTTCAATCTCATTTCATGCCCTCTAGTTCTACCTCCTTCCCCTCTCCGGAAAAGGTTCGTTTGTGGATTAATACCTTTCAAATATTTGAACGTCTGTATCATATCACCCCTGTTTCTCCTTTCCTCCAGGGTATACATGTCCACAACAAATTTCTCCAATTGAATAGGATCACGAAACATTTTGATTCCCCTGCCAAGTGGTTATACACTCAATGGGAACTTGAGAAAAAAATGTTGCATTAATTGCCAAGACCCTAGGTTTCAATAGGAGGAAAGCTTTCCTATAAGCCTGTGTCACATGGGAAACATCAGGAAATAACTGCATTTTAGCACCACAAAAAAAGTCTTCCTTTTTTGAAATAAGATTTCAAAACCAAACTTATCTTTATCTGTAGAGAAAGTCACTAGGAGGGTGGCTCTAGTTGAAATATTGTCCATAGAATCTTCAAGAAAGCCAGTTAGATCTAGGCTCGGCTGAGCTGGAGCCCCAGCAGCCTGTAAGAGCCACCACAAACAGGAACATAATAACAATTTGAAATAGACATAGAATCTGCTATTGTCAGGAGAAGAACCTCCTTAAAATATTTTCTAAGAAGAATTTCTGCAGGTAACAAATGAGTATAGAGAAAATTGATGGAAACGCAAGTTTCTGGGTCATAAGTACATAACTATTGCCATACTATGACAGATCGAAGGTCCATCAAACCCAGCATCCTGTTTCCAACAGTTGCCAATACAGGTCACAGGTACCTTGCAAGATCCCTAAATAGTACAATACATTTTATGCTGCTTATTCTAGAAATAAGCAGTGGATTTTCCCCAAGTCCATTTTAATAATGGTCTATGGATTTTCCTTTAGGAAGCCTTCCAAACCTTTTTTTAAACCCCGCTAGGCAAACTGCTTTTACTACATTCTCTGGCAATGAATTCCAGAGTTTAATTATACATTGAGTAAGAAATATTTTATCAGATTCGTTTTAAATTTACTAATTTGTAGCTTCTATCTTTTCCACTCCACTCATTTTATAGACCTCTATCATATCTCCCCTCAGCCGTCTTTTCTCCAAGCTGAAGAGCCATAGCCGCTTTAACTTTTCCTCATAGGGAAGTCATCCCATCCCCTTTATCATCTTCATCGCCCTTCTCTGAACCTTTGCTAATTCCACTATATCTTTTTTTCAGATGCAGTGACCAGAATTGAACACAATATTCGAGGTGCGGTTGCAACATGGAGCGATACAAAGGCATTATAATGTCCTCATTTTTGTTTTCCATTCCTTTCCTAATATCTAATATTGTATTTGCTTTATTATCTGCCGTACACTGAGCCAAGGGTTTGAACGTATCATCAACAATGATGCCTAGATCCCTTTCCTGGTTGGTAACTGATATGGAACCTTGCATTACATAACTATAATTCAGGTTCCTCTTTCCCACATGCATCACTTTTCACTTGCTCATATTAGTCATCTGCCATTTAGATGCCCAGTCTCATAAGGTCCTCTTGTAATTTCTCACAATCCTCTTGTGATTTAAGAACTTTGAATAACTTTGTGTCTTCAGCAAATGTAATTACCTCACTAATTACATCTCTAGAGCATTTATAAATATGTTAAAAAGCAGTGACCCCAGCATAGACCCCTGGGGAACCCTACTATCTACCCTTCTCCATTGAGAATACTGATCTTTTAACCCTATTCTGTTTTCTATCTTTTAACCAGTTTTTAATCCACATTAGGACACTACCTCCTATCCCATGACTCTAGTTTCCTCTGGAGTCTTTCACAAGGTACTTTGTCAAATGCTTTTTGAAAATCCAGATACACAGTATCGACCGGTTCACCTTTATCCACATGTTTGTTCACCCCCTTCAAAGAAATTTAATAGATCGGTGAGGCAAGTTTTCCCTTCACTAAATCTGTTGGCTGTGTCTCATTAATCCATGCTTGTGAATATGCTCTGTAATTTTGTTGTTTATAATAGTCTCTCCTATTTTGCCTAGCACTGACGTCAGGCTCACCAGTCTATAATTTCCTGGATCTCCTCTGGAACCTTTTTTAAAAATTGGCATTACATTGGCCACCCTCCAATCTTCCAGAATCATGCTTTATTTTAAAGATAAATTACATATTACTAACAATTGATCTGCAAGTTCATTTTTCAATTCTATCAGTACTCAGGGATGAATACCCATCCGGTCCAGGAGATTTGCTACTCTTCAATTTGTCAAATTGCGCTATTACATCCTCCAGGTTTATAGATATTTCATTCAGTTTCTCTGATTCGTCAGCTTTGAATACTATTGCTGGGAGTGGTTTATCTCTCAAATCTTACTTGTTGAAGACCGAAGCAAAGAATTAATTTAATCTCTCATCCATCTGTTCATCCTGGCTAAGTGGACGATAATACACTCCTATCGCTATCCGTTTCCCCTTTACACATGGGCTTCCAAGATGATTTCTGCAGAACTTTCAATCTATTTGATTCAAGGCCAGTGTTACCCCTCCATCAATTTGATTCACTCTATCACTATGATATAATTTGTCCCACTGGTTATTCCACCAGGTCTCAGAGATGCCTGTTATATCTAATTTTTCATTTAGTGCACTATATTTTAACTCTAATTCTGCTGGCATTCTGTAACATTTCAAGTTTTAAATCAAACAAAATAAAACATGGAAAAGAAAATAAGATGATACCTTTTTTATTGGACATAACTTAATACATTTCTTGATTAGCTTTCGAAGGTTGCCCTTCTTCGTCAGATCGGAAATAAGCAAATGTGGTAGCAGATAGTATATATAAGAGAAACATCAAAGCACGGCTACCACACCTCTCTACTCAAGTTTTAAATGAATTGTATGAGAGTCTAATAATAGTAGAGGATACAGCCTGCAAAGTGGAAACTCAAGGTTTCATTTTACAAATTTGAGTCTGCAAAACTTTCAGATTTGTTTTAACATTAGAAATCTTAGAGACAGTATCTTCAGAGAAGGCACATACATACTTGAACAGTAGTACCCCGGAAAGAAAGACTCAGAACACACATAGCTTGCCATAAATCCTGCAGATAAACATTCTTCTTCCCCCTAGTCCAGTTCTGACAACCCAGCAGAAATTAATATGGGTTTCAAAGGAGGTGTAAATATCAGAGACAGATCTTGGGCATCTCCTGTGTTGCTTCAGCTTTAGGTGAGGAAGCAGCTGCAGGAAGATTAGGGGAATCATCTGACGAAACTTGCGGATGGGAAGGAGGGGTTCTAACTCCAAGGAAGGAGGTTTATCGGGGGAGTGAAAAAGGGTCTCCCCAATAGGAGCCTCAACTGAAGCAGAAGAAAGGGAACCTTTATTCTTGATTTTGTTTCCCTGTGAAGATCTTCCATCCTAAGAAAGCTGAGCTAGCCACTCCCGCTGTGCTCCAGGGGACTCCTAAGGGGCATGGCTTGCCCCTGTGGCCGTGCAACATAAGCATCGCTAGATGATAAAGAGCACAAAGCCCCCCAAGCTGATTCAGGCAGAGGCAGCCACAGCGATGCTTGCACTGGCTTCCGGAGTGGGCCCCAATGGCAGCAGCCATTCACACCTGAATTCCTCCATTTTCTCCTTTATTATTGGTCATATTGTGTCCCTTAAACTGTAAATGTGAACTTCTGTGGAAATTTAAATATTAATGAGCTTATACCAAGGTGAAGCATCTTATTTTCTGAAGTTTCTATTAGAGTGGCACTGACTAGCATATTTTATTATTCGGCCAAATACAGATAATGGGCACTGAGCTTTAACATAACAAATGATAAAATAAGCAGTGTGAAATCAAGAGATCGTGTTTATTTCCATAGGATTTAGCACAATTTGTGCCCTGGATTATTTGAATTTAAATCACTAGTCAGCTGAATACGAATAGTGTATTTGAGGCTGAATCACAAATATTTAGTAATTATAGAACTAAAAACTATAAAAAGAGCTGGATTAAGGCAGAGGCAAACTAGGCACATTTCTAAGGACAAAAAAGTTTAGTGGGCGCCCTGTCAGATGTGCTGTGGATGCAGGAGCCTAGGATTGTCAATTGCCTGGATTTTTTTTCAGGATTCTATACATTTGTAGATTAATTGCTCCAAAGCCAGAATGATAGCTGTAGTGTCTAGATAATTTTCAGGAATTAGTCCTGTATAGCTCCCAACCTTCCTCTTCTAGTACAGAGACACTGGAAGGATCTAGCCAATGAGAAGGCTGCACTAGTCCCAAGAAGTAGGGGCTGGGCAGCGGGCTTTGCACAAGCCAGTAGAACAAGTGAATGTTGAGGGAGGAATGTGAGTGGGGTTGTTGACGTTATAGAAATATATTGCCAGTAGAACAAGTGAGTATTGGGGGAGGGAGGTGAGTGGGGTTGTCAAAGTTGTAGAAATATGTTGACTCCTTTTTCCAGTTCCAAGAAACTAAGCTCTGGAATGCTTTCCCTCTATATCCAAGACAAATTTCTTCAAGTCTTTGTTGGGCTATGAAATTTTTTGATTTTGCAAAATCTTATGCTAAAGAAAAACAGATACTAAAGCAGTATTTAATTTTGTAGATCTAATGTATGCACCAGTATTAGAATCTAATATTATGGATTGAGCAACTAATGTTGCGAATAGAAGTGTAAGGAGGTTGTTGCAAGCTGAGCAACTAGTAGCAAATGCAAGAACTTTACATGATGGGTGGCAAGGGTGAGGAAAGCAGATTGGAAAAGCTGGACCCAGGAATGGCTACAGAAACAAGGAGAATGCTGGGCATGGGCGAGCATTGGAACATGGAAAAAAGCAATAATGCTGGATGGGGAAGGGATAGGAACTTGGGCAATACTGGACACCGGAGAGGGTAACACAAAGTGATGATGCCGGATATGGGAGCATAGGGAAACAAGGACAATCCTGAATAAGGGGGGCAGGCACACGGGAGCAATGCTGGATATGGGGGAGATAGGGATATAGAGGAAAAATGCTTAATATAGGGGGGGGGGTGGACACAAGGGAGATGCTGAAACTTTCACATTGGGAAGAATAATACAAAACATAGTTACCTTAGGAGTCGGCACTCAAGAAAAAAGATCTAGGTGTCCTTGTAAAAAATACACTGACATCTGTCCAGTGTACGGTGGCAGCCAAAAAAGCAAACAGGATGCTAGGAATTTTTAGGAAAGAGATGGTAAATAAGACCAAGAATATTATAATGCCTCTGTATTGCTCCATGGTGCAACCACACCTTGAGTATTGTTCAATTCTGGTCGCTGTATCTCAGAAAAGATATAGTGGAATTAGAAATAATTCAAATAAGAGTGACCAAAGTGATAAAGGGGATGGAATTCCTCTCCTATTAGGAAAGGCTAAAGAGGTTAGGACTATTCAGCTTGGAAAAGAGATGGCTGAGGGGAGGATATAATTGAGGTTTACAAAATCCTGAGTGATGTAGAACGGGTAAAAATGAATTCATTTTTTCTCTTTCAAAGAATACAGACCAGGGGTCAGTCAATGAAATTACTTGGAAATACTTTTATAGGAGGAAATAGTTTTTCACTCAAAGAATAGTAAAGCTTTGGAACTTGTTGGTTAGTGAATCTGGGTTTAAAAAAAGGTTTGGTTGAGTTCCTGGAGGAAAAGCCCCATATTGAGAGAGACATTGGGGGAAGCCACTGCTTGCCCTGGGATTGGGTAGCATGAAATGTTGCTATTTGGGTTTCTACGTGACCTGGATTGGCCACTGTTGGAATCAGGATACTGGGCTAGATGGACCATTGGTCTGACCCAGTATGGCTGCTATTATGTTTTAGGGGGAGAGTAAGGCTAGAGAGATGTACATGGAGGAAGAAGAAATTTTAAATAGACACTGGCAAAAAGTTATGAGAAGAAAGAGAAGAAACCTGAGATTGGGACCAATATAGATGACAAAAAGGTAGAAAAATAAGTTAATGTTCTAGTCGTTGATTAGAATTGGTCAATTTTTGGAATACACAACTGCCAGAGCTCAGTGCAGAAATTTGGAATGGACCCCAAAGCCCACTACCAATCTGTGCCATCTTCAGGTTCAGGCAAGCTTGGGGTTTTCTGTGGCCAGGGGGTCCAGAGCAATTGCACTGGTTGTTTCTCTAGTGTTGTGCTAGCCGCAAGGTCTGGTTGTTTAATTTGTCTACTTATTTCTACTGTGTATTTCTAGTTTGTGGTCAGTTATTGTGTATTTGGTATCTGTGTGGATGACCAAGCCCAGGTATTTTAGCATTAATTTTCTATTTATCTATCTGTAGTAATTGGGCTTGTTCAGTTTTTCCCAATAGGTTATTGAAGTTCTGTGGCTCACTGAAGTATTTACATAAGTGTTGCCATACTGAGGCAGACTGAAGGTTCATCAAGGTCACTGCCTTTAGTGCTGGGATGGTGGATTTGCCCTAGGTTCCAAGTCACTTTTTGTTGAGCTGTGTTGATGCCTGGTTCTGGGAAAAATTATGTTGCTGTTAATGAGATTACAGTAGAATTGGAAGTTTTGTATGGTGAGTTTTATGCAAAAAGGTCCCAGCCATGCTGTGCACTCATTGTTGGGGGAGGGCCGGTGGTTTTGTGGATGCACAATTTGGCTGTAATATGATATGGGGGGAAAGCCCATATCAGTGTTTTGCAAGACTGTAGTTCAGTGGACACTGAAGAGTGCAATCTCTTGTACTCTTTCCTCCCCCCCAGCCCTCAATGTGGCCTTCAGCCACCTGAATCCTGTACTGCTGCAGTTATTTTGGGAGCAGGGCAGGGGCAGTACATGGGTGTGGCAGGTAGTGTATTTTTCAAAACATTGGCACCCTGAAGCAACAGGGAGTAGCATTTCCCTTAGCCTTTTGACTCCTCCACCTCCTTTCTCTCTCCCCCTCACAGCTACACTGTCTCCACAGCCAAGTCATTGAAGAAAGAGGTTGAGTCATCATTGTCATGGTGTTAGGAGAATGGACCACATAGATCAAGTGTCTTGTTTGGCCTGGTTAGATGTGAGGGATAGAGGGGAGTTCAGGAAGCTAAAGAGGAAAGAAGGGAGGCAGTGGGACACAAAGGAGGGGGTGTGCTGGGTTGGGTCTTGGGATGGTTAGAAAGAATGGGGCAAAAAGGGGCACAGAGGGGCTGTGGTACCCTCCATACTGACCTGGCATAATTTTATGAGAGAAATGGCAGATTGGTTGCTTACTCAATTTCGTTTGTCATCCTCTTTGGGGAAGTGCCAATACTGTGCCATTGGGTGGAGATACCTTAACCAATATGCAAGTGAAGGCAGGGGTAGACATGACACACCATGAGTGTGTACAGTGCGGGGAGATGGTATTTATTAAAAAATTGTTTGGAGGGAGACTTTATTGATCTGACTCGACTTTGTGTTTTATCGGCCATGTGTTTTTGATCCATTTTTAATGTATACACTGTGGTGTTTCCTAACTTTTGATGTGCAATGTGCCCACCTCTGACTTGATAAAGACAAATAAAGTAAAAAAAAAAAATTAGTATAGCTAACTGGTCAGCTTTCCACAGGGTCTGTACTGTACTTTATGCTCCCCCCCCCCCCCCCGATCATTTATGAATGTTAAATGAGGTAATTAAAGTTGTAGATGTCCTTATGCCAAGTGCTTAAAATAGCAGAAGATTGTCAGAACTTGCAGAAGGATTTGGTGAGACTAGGAGACATGCCATTTAAATGGCAGATGAAATGTAATATGGGCAAGTGCAAAGTGATTCAGTATAAAGGCAAAATAGTGCCCACTAGGGGCAGACAGTGCTAAGTTTTGTGTGCGGAGCTGACTGAAGAAAAATAGCAGGTGTTGGATGCTATAGTGAAATTCTCATCTCTGTATGCACTTAGCAGAAAAGCACATACAATGACAGAAATGGAGAACAAAGCTGAGATTTTCTTTAGAGGTTCAGTGTATAAAAGCACCTTGCTTACTGTATTCAGTTCTAGTTACTCTTATTCTATCCACTATTTTATAAGCTGAAAACCCAGCCACTTGAAAGCAAATTGCAGGTTTTCATATAGCACATAATAAAGGTTAGAATTTGTTAGCAAAAGGTGCAATTGAAGCAACTAATAGTTTGTACAAGTTACTGCAGGGGAAAGCTCATGATCGTTACTTTTGAAAGATATAGGGAAGGTAGTTACTTGTAGCAGGCCTTATATTCTCACAAGTGCGTAATGCAGTGCCTGGTCCGGAGCCCCTAACAAGCTCAAAACAGAGCTTTGTAGAGTGCGAAACATGCTCCACCACACATGCACGAGTAACCTCCCGCCCGCTGTAATGGCATGTCTCCTGCAGTTAGATACTACAGCAAAAATAGAAGTGTAAAGAGGAGACGGCTCCAAGGGAAGGTGGGCGGGTTTGTGAGAATATAAGGCCTGCTTGTCCTGGGAGAACATCTGCTACAGGTAAGTACCTTCGCTTTCTCCAAGGACAAGCAGGCTTGCTTATTCTCACAAATGGGGAATCTCTAGCATCCAGGCTCACTTCCAATAACAAACATTGGACAATTGGGCCTTGGAACGGCGAGGACATAACTCAGATTAACCAAACTGAGTGAGAGTACAGCCTGGAACAGAATAAAATGAGCCTAGGGCCGTGGAGTTGGATTCTAGATCCCAAATAGATTCTGCAACACTGTCTTCCCGAAACAAATATCGTGTCAGGTATCCTGCTCAAGGCAGTAATGAGATGTGAATGTGTGGACTGAAGACCACGTTGCAGCTTTGCAAATTTCTGCAATGGCGGCTGACCACAAGTGGGCTACCAATGCAGCCATAGCTTTGACATTATGAGCTGTGACATGTCCCGCTCTGGTCAGTCCAGCCTGGACATAAGTGAAAGAAATGCAATCTGCCAGCCAATTAGAAATTGTGCATTTCCCAATGGTGACCCCCCCCCCCCCATCCTGTTGGGATCAAAACAAACAACAAGCTGGGTGGACTGTCTGTGGGGCCTTTGTCCGCTCTGTCGCTTGCAGTCCAAGGTGTGCAAGCTGCTTTCACCAGGATGGGCATGAGGTTGGGGAAAGAATGTTGGCAAGACAATCAACTGGTTCAGATTGAACTCTGATACAACCTTCGGTAGGAACTTGGGGTGCATGCAGAGGACTATTCTTTGAGCAGGGACTGTCTCTCTATGTCAAATGTTCAGCATTGCGTGCGTCTGGTAGCGCTATATAAATGCTATTACTAGTAGTGATGAAACTTAGTATAAGGTGCATCCACCACTAAGGCTTGAAGCACACTGACTCTATGAGCTGAAGTAACAGCCACCGATACTTCCCTGTCAAGTACTTCAGATGGCAGGAAGTCAGAGGATCAACAGGGGGCTTGGACAAAAGCAAACCTCTCATGAAGCGGACAACTAGAGGCTGTCCAGAGATGGGCTTACCCTCTACATGGTGATAAGCACTAATTGCACTGAGGTGAACCCTTATGGAGTTGGTCTTAAGACCAGACTGAGAAAGGTGCAGAAGGTATTCAAGCAGTGTCTGTGTAGGGCTGGACATAGGATCTATGGCCTTGCCCTCACACAAGACAACAAATCTCCTCCATTTAAAAGAGTAATACTGCTTGGTGGAATCTTTCCTGGAAGCCAGCAAGACCTAGGAGACACCTTCTGACAGACCGAGAGGAGCAAATTCTAGGCTTTCAACATCCAGGCCATGAGGGCCAGAGACTGGAGGTTGGGATTTAGAAGAAAGCCCTCATTCTGCATGATGAGGGTCGGAAACCATAAGAACAGGGAACCAGATCTGCTGTGGCCAGTAAGGTGCGATTAAGATCATGTTCCTGTGGTCTTGCTTGCTAAGGATGTAAAAAGAATAGAAGCGGTGCAAAGAAAAGCTACGAGAATGGTATGGGATTTGAGTTACAAGACGTATGAGGAGAGACTTGCTAACCTGAACACGTATACCCTGGAGGAAAGGAGAAACAGGGGTGATATGATACAGACGTTCAAATATTTGAAAGGTATAAATCCGCAAGCGAACCTTTTCCGGAGATGGGAGGGCAGTAGAACGAGAGGACATGAAATGAGATTGAAGGGGGGCAGACTCAGGAAAAATGTCAGGAAGTATTTTTTCACGGATTGGTGGATAATTGGAATGCCCTCCCGCCGGAGGTGGTGGAGATGAAAACAGTAACGGAATTCAAACATGCGTGGGATAAACACAAAGGAATCCTGTTCAGAAGGAAGGGATCCTCAGAAGCTTAGCCGAGATTGGGTGACAGAGCCGGGGGGGGGGGGGGGGGGGGGGGGGGGAGGCGAGGCAGACCGGGTGATGGGAGGCGGGGCTAGTGCTGGGCAGACTTCTACGGTCTGTGCCCTGACAATGGCAGATACAAATCAAGGTAAGGTATACACAAAAAGTAGCACATATGAGTTTATCTTGTTGGGCAGACTGGATGGACCGTGCAGGTCTTTTTCTGCCGTCATCTACTATGTTACTATATTTCAGCAAAGTCTTCCCCACAAGAGGGATGGGAGGATATACATATAGTGCAGGAGGAAGGCATCTGATGCTAGTCTGCCACTCACCTGAATCACAAAGTCCCTTAGTTCTGCTCCAGGCTTCAAGCTCACGACAGAGAGATCCACCGAGGAAGTGCCCCACACCCGGAAGATTTTGCGGGCAACACCCATGCTGAGAGACCACTCAGGCAGTTGCATAATCCTGTTCAGTCTGTCAGCCAGACTGTTGTTTTTGCTCGCCAGATAAGTGACTCGAAGTAATGTACCGTGCTGGTGAGCCCAGCGCCACATCCAGATGGCCTCCTGACAGAGGGCGAGATCCGGTGCCCTCCTTGCTTTTTTATGTAATACATTGCTACCTGGTTGATTGAATGAGTACAATTTGCTGAGACAGCCAATCTCTGAAAGTCTTTAGAGTGTTCCAGATCGCCTGGAGTTCCAGAAGGTTGATCTGAAGACCTGTTTTCCTGGACTGACCAGGCTTCTTGAGTGTGAAGCCCATCCACATGAACTCCCCAACCCAGAAGAGATGCATCTGTTTTCATCACTTTTGAGGCTGAGGAATTTAGAATGGGAGTCCCATAGTCAAATTGGATCAAATGGTCCACCAGAACAGAGAGTAAATAAGGTTTGGGAACACTTGATGACATCTTCTAGACTTCCCATTGTTTGGCACCACTAGGAGGCTAGGATCCATTGGGCTAATCTCATGTGAAGGCATGTCATGGGAATCACATAAACTGTGGAAGCCATGTGGCCCAGCAACTTCAACATCTGCCGAGCTGTGACCTGCTGAGAGGCTTGAACCTGAGAAACCATGGCGGCTAATGGGTCCGCTCTTGGTTCTGAGAGGAAGGCTCAAACCTGTGTATTGAGCAGTGCTCCAGTGAGCTCCACTTGCTGGACAGATTGAAGATATGACTTGGGATAGGGTATAATGAACTCCACCTGAATAGTCCCCCACAAGGACTCCCAAGCACTGTCCTCAAACGTGCTCTTCACCAGCCAATCAGCGAGATAAAGGAACACATGCGCACTCTGCCTGTGTAGCAATGCTGTGACTACTGTTGGGCATTTGGTAAAGACCCTGGGTGCAACACACAGTACTGGAAGTAGTGCATTTCCAGCAGAAACTGAAGATACTTCCAGTGGGCTGGAAGTATCAGAATGTGTGTATATGCGTCCTTTAAGTCCAGAGAGCATGGCCAATAGTGTTTTTGAATCATGGGAAGAAGGGTGCCCAGGGAAATCATCCTGAACTTTTCTTTTACCAGAAATTTGTTCAGGGCTCTTACGTCTAGGATGGGATGCATACCCTCTATCTTCTTTTGGATGAGGAAGTATTTGGAATAGAATCCTCGCCCTTCTTCCCCTGGCGGAACTGGTTTGACCTCATAGGCCTTGGGAAGGGTGGAGAGTTTCTATGCAAGTACCTTCTCATGCTGAGAGCTGCAGTAATGAGCGCTTGGTGGACAATTTGAAGTTTTTTTTTTGTTTTTTTAAAACCAATTCATGGTGTATCTGAGACGGACTATTTGAGGAATCCATTGGTCACAGGTTATACGGGGCCACCTTTTGTAGAAACATTTCAGCCTCCCTATGACCGGAAGTTCATCGGTACAGACACTTTGACAGTTATGCTCTGCTGGACCCAGTCAAAAGTTCACCCCTTCCTCTTGCTGGGGAGCAGCAGGGCCTTTAGGTGCATGCTGTTGAGAACGAGCGCACTAGGTTTGAGCCTGAGCAGGCTGGTGAGAGGGAGCTGCATTACCTATGCTTCTGTGGTTAGTAGGTACCCTTCCCTGACTTCTTGATGAGGAGACAGATGCAGAAGGTATCTGGTGGGAGAGAGTAGATATGGTATCAATGTGTTTCTTGTTTTGGTCAGCGACCTCCTCAACCTTCTCAACAAAAAGGTTATCTCCTCAGCATGGAGCATTTGCCAATCTCTGCTGAACAGAATGTTCCAAGTCCAAAACACGCAGCCATGAGAGTCTGTGCATTGCTATACTCTGAGCAGAGATAATGCATGCCACATCAAAAGTGTTGTAGGTGCCCCTGGCCAAGAACTTATGACGTACCTTCTGCTACTTGGCCAACTGGTGTACCAACTCAGCCTCCTCCAGCAGGAGAGATTCGCCAAGTCCAGCAACTTACGCACTGAGTCCCACAAGTAGACACTCGTAAAGAGCTGGTAAGGCTGATTACAGGACATAAGCATTGAAACTACTACTACTTATTTCTGTAGTGCTACTAGACGTACGTAGCGCTGTACACTTGAACATGAAGAGACAGTCCCTGCTCGACAGAGCTTACAATCTAATTAGGACAGACAAACAGGACAAACAAGAGATAAGGGAATATTAAAGTGAGGATCATAAAATAAGGGTTCTGAACAAGTGAATAAGGGTTAGGAGTTAAAAGCAGCATCAAGAAGGTGGGCTTTTAGCTTAGATTTGAAGACGGCCAGAGACGGAGCTTGACGTACCGGCTCAGGAAGTTTATTCCAGGCATATGGTGCAGCAAGATAAAAGGAACGGAGTCTGGAGTTAGCGGTGGAGGAGTAGGGTGCAGTTAAGACAGATTTACCCAGTGAACAGAGTTCCCGGGGAGGAATGTAGGGAGAGATGAGAGTGGAGAGGTGCTGAGGAGCTGCAGAGTGAATGCACTTATAGGCCAATAAAAGGAGTTTGAACTGTATGCGGAAACAGATAGGAAGCCAGTGAAGTGACTTGAGGAGAGGGCTAATATGAGCATAACGACATTGGCAGAATATTAGTCGTGCAGCAGAATTTTGAACAGATTGAAGAGGAGAGAGATGGCTAAGTGGAAGACCTGTGAACATCTTCCTTCCAAAAGAGTCCAAGGTTCTAGCTTCTCTGCCTGGGCCACTGAGGTATAGTCTCTAATATTCTTGGCCCTTTTGAGAGCAGATTCCACCACCATGGAATTGTGAGGCAATGGGCCTACTAAAACCAGGTGTACTGTTTATCCGGTATTGGGTGTCAATCTTGGGCATGACAGAGACTGACAGAGGGGACTTCCAGTTCCAATCAAGGACTTCCTTGAGTACCTCATGGAGAGGGACAGTCACAGCCTTCCTAGGAGGAGACGTATAGTCCAGGACCTCGAACATCTTAGCCCTGGGCTTGTTCTCCACTTGTAAAGAAAATGGAATGGCCGCAGCCATTTCCTTTACAAAAGATGGAATTGAAAGGCTCTCCGGAGGAGACTTTCTCCTTTCAAGTGGAGAGGAGGGTTCTACGGGGATGCCATAGGACTCATCTGAGAAAAAGTACCTTTGATCCTTCTCTGACTCCATGAACGTTCCTCATTGGTGTCGGACAAAACCTCCGCATGGGAGTGCCAAGACCAAGCCTGCTTTTACATAGAGGAATGATGTCCCTGATAGGGGACGTCGAGGAGCCAGCTCCCACCTCAACTTTGGCGAAGCTTCCTCCACCGACCTCGAGAGGGTACCGACCTGGGTGGTAGTTGATACCTGTACTGTGTGTTACACCGGCGTCGGAGACCACACCGCAGGTTGAAGGCTAAGTGGGCCATAATGGGAGGTACTGCAGGCACAGGCACCCCCGACATCGGGAAAAGCTGGGGTGCCAGCCCAGAGACAGTTTGCTGAACCGCTGGGGTTGAGACAGGAGCTGGGTCTTGGCTGCTTAGAGACTGGCGCATTGGCACCTCTTGAATAGAGGAGGAGTGATCCTCTCCACGCCGACACCCTGCGTCAAGGATGACTGGTGCCGATGCTGCTTAACCTTTGCCCAAATCTCTGCACCGAGACTTCTTGGAACCGACAAGGACAATGTCAAATCCTCATGTCTCCTTGGGGTTGGGTCTGACACTGGCTGGTCCCGGGAGCCCTGTCCAGCAGCAGGCACCACGACAGATGGAGACCCTGCTGCTGCAGAGAAGTAAGGCCAAAGAGGACAGACTTGATATTCTGTGTGCTGATTATGGAAAGACAGATTTGGATAGACTAAAATGGGCATTGATGGAGGAGTGGCCTAGTGGTTAGGGTGGTGGACTTTGGTCCTGGGGAACTGAGTTTGATTCCCACTTCAGGCACAGGCAGCTCCTTGTGACTCTGGGCAAGTCACTTAACCCTCCATTGCCCCATGTAAGCCGCATTGAGCCTGCCATGAGTGGGAAAGCGCGGGGTACAAATGTAACAAAACAAACAAACGTTAGCGCTTGATAAGTAGGACCAATGCTTGACAGATTTTTACAGGCTGTTACAATCTGAGAATATCAAGGACAGATCAAGAACAAGTGAGTGTTTTGTGTCATTGATATCGCATACTATGAGTATATCTCAGAGCGGGAGTGGAGATGCCTTAAGGTTGATAGTAAAATGCCATCAGTTTGCAACATTGTTGGATTGCTGGTTTAATCAACTATTGACAGTGAATGTGACTATATGACAACAAATTATAAAACCACATTTCTATGATTGTGTGACTGCCCTATTTGTGAATGGAGTGTAACCTACATGGAGTAGCGGTGTAGCTCTGGCTGCCTTATTGGGCCGACTGGATGGACCATGCAGGTCTTTATCTGCCACCAAATCCTATGTTAAATAGTGAAGTGGAAGAGTAGCCTAATGGTTAGGGCAATGAGCTAAGAACCTACCCAACCCTCTATTGCCTGAGGCACAAAACTTAGACTGTGAGCCCACTAAAGACTGAGAGAGTACCGGAGTGCAATGTTGTAAAATACTTTGATTGTTTGGATCAAGGGATTGAATATGGTGTCTTAACTTGGCAATAGTCAAAATGGTCTCTCCACCCCATCTCTATGCATTGCCTAAAAAAGTGGTTCTCAAACCTAGTCCTGGAGGCAACCCCGGTCAGTTAGGTTTTTCAGGATATTCACAATGAATATTCATAAGAGACTTGCATGCAGTGGTGGCAGTGTAATATAGTAACATAGTAGATGACGGCAGAAAAAGACCTGCACGGTCCATCCAGTCTGCCCAACAAGACAACTCATGTGTGCTACTTTTTGTGTATACCCTACTTTGATTTGTACCTATGCTCTTCAGGGCACAGACCGTATAAGTCTGCCCAGCACTATCCCCGCCTCCCAACCACCAGCCCCGCCTCCCAACCACCGGCTCTGGCACAGACCATATAAGTCTGCCCAGCACTATCCCCGCCTCCCACCACCGGCTCTGGCACAGACCGTATAAGTCTGCGCAGCACTATCCCTGCCTCCCAACCTCCAGTCCCGCCTCCCACCACTGGCTCTGGCACAGTGCATGCAGATATCCTGAAAATCTGACTTGCTGGGGTGCCTCCATGACCAAGTTTGGGAATCACTGGCCTGAAGTCTTCAAAATTCATCATAGAGCCCCTGAGATTAAGCATGTGTTCTATCAAGTAAAAACCCTGGTCTCTCTATCTAAGAAAGGAACTATTATCCATCCCCGGCTGAAATTCCATATTACCCCAAATCAGCAGCTCATCTGTTCCTGCTGGAGCACTACCCATTCATTGCACTAATTTTTTTTTCAAATATCTTTCAATGATTTAAAAAGTATGCTCCCTGTCAATGAATATGACAAAAGCTGCCAAGGAGCCTGAAGTAGAGACTTGATATCATATGGTATAAAAAGCATGTGCTCATATGTAGTAGGGGTATAGTCTCCTCAATGTTGCATAAAGACGAGCATAATTATAGAGTTGTAAATGTGATAATTCTAAACCCCCACTCTGCCAGTTTCCATCTGTATGTCAACTTCATTTTAGTCCCCCCCCCCCCCCCCCAAAAAAAAAGTCACCAGCCTATTCACAGAGAAATAATATCTCTTTAAAAACTGGAGGGGGAGGGGAGGTCACGTGGTACCATGAGAGAGAGAGAGCGGTTGCTGAAAAGCGGAGCTCCCACATTTCCTCATTGATTATCAGCAATATCAGCAAATGACCCAAGCCTTACATAATCAAATCCCTCAAGGTACATCGGAAGGGGGCGAGATCGAGAAGCGAACTTTAAATCGCTGATTCGTAGTGGCATGGCATCCAAAATACAGAAGAAAGAGAAGGAGAAAAGCAAGGCCCAGGAGCCCAAAATGGCAGAAAGCCCTACGTGACAGGGTTCCTCAGTGTGCTCCGCGTGGACCGCCGAGAAACACCTGAGGTGACTGCGGCGGTGGAAGCAGCGCTAGACAAAAAATTACAAGCCTTGTACGACAGAGCAGAAGCCGCTCATGAACGACTAGACGGCTTTCATTTAGATCTCGACCATATGCAGCAACGGATCGGAGATATAGAGGACCACCTACAGGAGGCTGAGGAGCCACGGGCAGCGCTCCAGAAGAAGGTTGAAGGCTTAGAACAAAAGTTAGACTTGGAAAACCGCGCACGGAGAAACAACCTGCGCTTAGTCGGGCTTCCGGAAAACTTGGAGGATGGGGGAGCTGGTGAGCTTTCTGGAGTGCTGGCTTGTGGAGACATTACAACTAAACAACCTACCAGACCCGCAGAGAATCGAGTGAGCCCATAGGATAGGGCCACGTCGACAGGCAAATGAAAACCCTCGGGTGGTAATCCTGAAGATTCTGCACTATGGGCACACGCAGGCAATCTTAAAAGCGATAAGAGCGGGCCCGGGCTACAATATGAGGGCCGGAAGATCTTATGCTTCAAGGACTATTCGACCAGCGTGGCGGCAGCGAGGCGCGCATTTGCCCCTATAAAAGTGAAGTTGGACGCATAAATAGATTTGTACTTAAGACCACTACAATCTGGGTAGTGTAGATGCAGGTAGGATCTTGCGTGACTGGATCTATTTCTAGGTGGTAAATCAACCAGATTAAGCATATATTCTGGAACTTCCCCATAGATTATATTGTGAATTAAGGTGCAGACCTTAAAGGCAACTCGTTCTCTGATGGGAAGCCAGTGCAGCATCTCGCGAAGGGGCTTGGCAGATTCAAATTTAGATTTTCCAAAGGTCAATCTTGCCGCAGCATTCTGCACAGTTTGTAATTTCTTGAGTAGATGTTCTTTGCAGCCTGCATATATAACGGTGCAGTAGTCCAATTGACTTAGAACCATGGATTGTATCAGATTGCGGAAGACATCACAGGGAAAAAAAGGTTTTATCCATTGAATAAAACATTTTCTTTGTGGTGTGAGTTACTTGGGTCTCCAGTTTTAAATGTCTATTGATTGTAATTCCTAAAAGTTTCAGACTGTCCGAAATAGGTAGGGAGACGTTGGGGGTAATTAAAGTGGTAGGATTATATTTGCTATGATGGGACGATAAAATAATGCGAGTCTTTTCAGCATTCAGCTTCAGATGGAATGAATAGCCCATGTGTCCATTGTGTTCAATCCAAGAATAATATGATTGGTAATTTCTTCCAAGCTCTGTCTAAAAGGAATATATATTGTAACATCATCTGCATATATAAAAGGGTTTAAACCTAATTTGGATAGGGCATTGGCCAGTGGGGTCATCATTATGTTAAACAATGTAGGGGAAAGTGGCGAACATTGAGGGACTCCGCAAACTGCTTTCCATGAAGAAGATAAAGTTGAATTCAATTTCACTCGATAGGATCTGAGTGAAAGAAAACCTTTAAACCAATTAAGTACATTTCTACCAATCCCGAAATAATCCAAAAGATGTAACAGAATATTGTGGTCAACCATATCGAATGCGCTGGACATGTCGAATTGAAGAAGTATATTCTTGCCAGCAGCAATTTGTTGTTTAAACTTAGATATAAGGGTGTATTGTATAAGGATCGAAAACCAGATTGTGAATCATGTAAAATGGAAAACTTGCCCAAGTACTCCGTAAGTTGTTTAGTTACCATGCTTTCCATTAATTTAATTACCAATGGTATGGAGGCAATAGGACGGTAGTTAGTAATGTAATTTGTTTTTGTTTTTCTTGTTATGCTTAGGAATGGGAGTAAGGGGGATATTCCTATAATTTTGGGGGAAAAAGCCAAATTTAAGCATATAGTTTAAATGAGGTCTTGAATGTAACAAGGAGGAGCGGATTTAAGTAGATAATTAGGGCAGATATCCAATTTGTAGAAAGAGTTACAGAATTTGGAAATTGCTTTAGTAACTAATTCGATGGAAAGAGGGGTAAAATGTATCTAAGTACGGTCCGCTGGGTAGTCTCCAGAGGTAGATTCAAGTAGATGAAAGAAACTATCAATGTCTGAGTTTTGTTGGGTAAGAGAGTGACATAATTTTAGGATTTTTTCATTGAAATAGCTGGCCAGTGAATCCACAGAAGGGGAATCTGAGCTTATAGATGAAACCAAGTTTGTTTCAAGAAGGTTATTGACGATATGAAATAATTTCTGTGTGTTTGAATAATCATGTCCGATTTTTGATTTATAATATAGCTTTTGTGCATGTTTAGTAGCATATTTATATTTTCTGAGGGCTAATTTCCATTCTTTAAGTGTGTGTTCATTTTTTCTTTTCCTCCAATTACGTTCCATTTTCCTGGTTTGTGACTTCAGGGACTTAAGTTCTTCATTATACCATGGTGTGGAATTAGACTTTTTTTCACCTTGCTTTTTAAAGGAGCTAGATCATCTAGTGTATTGTTGCATCTTTTGTCCCATTCAGCAAGGAAATGAGTAGAGTTTGTGTTAATTGACCACTCGTCATATAACCTAGTCCAAAACTCCGTAGGATCTATTCAACCTCTTGTGGTAATATTAGTGTGTTGTTGGGTACGGAGAAGACCTTTCTTCAGTCATAGTATTGATAAATTTAGTTTAAAACGATCAGTCCATGGGGCTTCGGACCAGCATTCGTCTATTATTTTAAAATTTCATTGAGGTCTTTCTTAGAGAGCAAAAATCCAGATTATGTCCTTAAGTGTGAGTGAGTCTGCAATTTGGCCATGAAAAATCCCAAGAAAGAAAAAATCCTTATACTCTTGTGTAGGAGATTTCAAGATGTAAGTTGATATCACCCAGGATAAGTAAATTGGAATTGGATATACTCGTATTAGAAATGAAATCAGTGAAGATGGAGAAAGTTTTAGTTCCAATTTCCAGGTGGTCTATAGAACAAGATGCAGGTCAAATGATCCAGTAGGGTTTTTTCTTGAATCCTTATTGATGCAATTTCAAGTTTGGATGTAACAACTTCATCAATAATTTCAATTAGGAAGTTGAAGCAATAAATTAAAGCTATACCTCCTCCTTTGTTATCCTTCCTGGTCCAATGTGAGAGTTTGTAATCCGGAGGGCATAGATCCAATAAAATTGGGTCTTTTTGGTTGCGGAGCCAGGTCTCGGTGATGATGATTAGATCAAGATTATCTGAAGCTATCCAATCTTAGATTGTTATTGCTTTGTTAGCAACGGACCTAGCATTGATGTAACCTATTTTAATATTTTGGAAGGAGGTTTCCAAGTTAGGAAGAGTGACAATTTTAGTAAGAGATCTGTCCTTGACAGGGGCTGATTTATTAGAGCCCTCCTTTTGAGACTGCAAATGCTGACCACATTTGATGCTTCTTCCTTTTGTATGATGATTAATAATATGATTTGCAGTTAATAGAATATCTTATTTGGTTGTGTATGATGGTATTTATATTTTGGCCATTATATAGGGTGGATGATGATTCATTAATCAGTAAAAAGGAGTAGGAAGATACCTTATTAATTCCATCTTGATAGGAAGAAATGAAAAGTGATTAAATTCACTGGCTCCAGGACTGAAATGAACAGATGTAATAAGGTAGCATGTGATTAAAGCACTGCCAGATAGTAAGGCAGAGCAATTGCTTTGAGATAGGTTGAGGTTCAGTTTTAAAGTGATTGTAGGTCTATAGTGATTGGATTGTGTGGAACTTAGTCACTGCTATAATTAATCTATAAAATAAGTACCAGTGCTGTTTCCTTTGGGTAGGTGTGCTCTTTTACCAGTGGCGCTGGCGATACAACGCCACACGGGGCAGCCCACATATAAAAAAATCTGTGTCTGTTTACTGATGATCCTCCAGCTGACCTGAAAAAACTTGAGCAGTTTTGCTAACAGGGGACCCCCCCCCCCCCCCCCACATATCATCCTGCAGTGCACAGTTGGTAGACACTTATCTTAAGGAATTCATGGCTGACATTCATGTTAAAGGGGCTTCCACCAACTACTGCGCTGAGGGTTGTGAAAACATACACAATCAAGCCTGTTTTTTGTTTCTTAGTCTTAATTATTTTGTGAATATTTCTGTAATTGTTCTTTTACAACAAAAGTACAGAGTATGTACAATAACAAATTCCAGCTTTAATGCATTTTGGGAAAGATAGACAAGGGTGGGGAAGATTTTTACAAGGCATGGTACCCTCTGCTAAGCATGCTTAAAAAATTCTATTGAATTCTCTTTATATAAATAAGTAAATCCACCTTCAGGCAAAGAGGGGAGAAGAACAGATTTACTCTTTAAGCCACAGTTATCACTACAAAAAAAGTACGATTATTTCAAGTTGTAAGTTCTGGTAGTGTATGACTGCATGTCAGATTACAGCCAACAAAAAGGCTTGCTTGATACTAATATGACACTGGAGCATTGCTGGTAGAAGATCAGCCTTCCATGGTTTTGACTGCCATAGCCAGGAATATGAAGTGCAGCACAGAAATCAACATACTGCTTCAGTCTCATTTCAGCACAATGGAAGGAGAAAAACAAGATAATGGACATGACAAAAATGCAATTATACACAAGAAGCACTCTTTAACCTCTCAGAATTTTATTAGGTGGTCAGGACTAAAAAAAAAAAAAAAAAAAAATTAGAAATTAAAGCTCTAAAACATTCACCAGGGATTGGTGCAAGGTATTAAGAATAGATGCTTGTTTATTTTTTAATCTCCATAGCAGAGTTTTTTTTCAATTTTGGTTTTGTAAATATGGTCACTGATTAATTCCCATTCAACTAGGATGGATGCCATAGATAAGAGGGAAAGGGGCAGGAAGAGATACAAGACTCTGTATAATTTTGTTTACTTAACTATTATAAAGCTCCAGCCAGCCTTTGATAACATTATCCTAATTTTTATTCATTTTCCTTCTCCTCCCCCCCCCCTAAAAAAAAAGGTCAGTCTAAAGTTACTACAGAAACAAAAAAAGGTTTAATTTCATTAAAACAAAACAAAAATATAAGTGACGTATCTGCTTTGTGAACACATTAACAAGGTGATCATCTATTTCTGTACATCCCCAAAGGGGTTTCCTTACAGGAGCACGGTGGTCTGGGTGTACCAGGCATAGTGAAGAAGCATCTACATTTTGAAAAGAAGAAAATTATATAAGACTGACACTGTGATTAAAAAATTTTTTTTTTCTTCTCAGACTGGCCAAATAAATCTGAACTAAAGGCAGGGTTTAAATAGAAAGGCCCCAGAGATCAAAAACAGCACTCTTCCCCACCCCATTTAGCTCATACAAACTAAAGAAAATATGCACTGCCTGGATCATACGTTCCCCTAAGAATAAAAAAAAAAAAAGGAGGGCTGAAAAATGCAGAAACCACATTTAGGCTCTATTACATTTACAAATACATACATAAATATATTACATAGAACAGCAAAACCAAAAATGAAGCGGGCAACCACACAGAAGGATGATTCTGCAGCATTCCCCCTGCACAGACAATTTGGCTGAATGCCACTGTTTTCCTTCCATAAGAGATTTGTCTAATAATTGATGGCTTCCAGGAATGGGCAACAGCAGTCTCTAGCACTGTTTGATCTTTTTCCCCTTTGTTTAATCTCTTCTCTCTCTCTCTCTCTCTGTCAGAGGCTTTTAATTTGTCCAGTAGGGGGAGCTGGCATAGGCAGCTTTGTTGGCCTGAGACTTCTGCTGAAGAGCGTTTGGTTGACTGCGCTGTCCAGATCCTCCCTGGAATTTCATGATTATAAAAGGAAAAGAAACAACAAATCTCAATTTATTTGCCTACAAAATCACAGTATTTTTTCCAGTAACATTCACTTCAACATACATCTTAGATCCACTGATTCCAAACATTAAATGAACAGAGCAAGAACACTATAAAGTCTCTGCTGTAAGCACTATATTAAGTATACATTTCAATTTATTGGGTCTTCTATCCAGTGGTGTGCTGGAGCCGGCTCACGCAAGCCTGTTGTTACATTTTACTGATTTTTGCGAGCTAGTTGTTGGAGTCAGGCAGCCAGCACACAAGCATCTGTTTTTTCTCCTCCTCCTCCCCCGGCCCCAGCATACCTCATCATTGTTGTCCCTTATGTTCATCATCCCCCCCCTCACCACTGCCTGACCAACCCGGAGCCTTTTCTCTGCCGGATCCCACCCACAGGAAGTTGCATCAGCGGGGCTGTACACTACTCGGCAGAGAAAAGGCTCCGGTTAGATCAGGCACTGTATGAAACAAAGAAATTGAAGCTGTTTAGGTTAGTCTGATTCCCCTTCCCGCGCTGCTGTTAAACCCAAAACAAAATCAAGCAAACTTATGAGCTGCTGCATCTACATTGTCGTTCTTTATTGTTGGTAGCATTTTAATTTCATTTCATATTTTCAAACATGCCAGCTTGTGCAGCATACGGATGAACACAGAGGTAGTAGTAATTTGTTATAAATCATACTCGGTGTATAATTTGGAGGGGCTGGTTATAGGGACACCTTCTTGCATGTATTATATTTGTGCAGAGATTTTTTTTCTCCTGGTAATGGGCTTCTAAAACAGACATCATGTTATGGAAATCAGGTTCTCAATGCTCACAGTTTCTATCTATTTATTTACTTATTTATGGCATTTTATCCCACGTTAAACTTGAATTAGATTGGAACCTGGAAGCATTAAAAAAAAAAATTCCCGGAGAGAGTAATGCATGACTCCCCCTCCCCAGCTCTCTCCCTGGGTATAGCCAGCTCTGCAATTTGGGGGGGGGGGGGGTGCAGAGTTGGACCGGGGAGACAGCCTGTTAAAAATTTACCAGCACACCACTGCTTCTATCCCACATTATCCAAATGAATTTGGTTCAATGTAGTTTACATTAAATGGAGTTTTACAGTTAGTGTTGCATTAGTGATAGGATGCCAGTCAAGAGCTCATTGGTGGATCTCATCAATGGAGCAAGAGCAATAGATAGATACATTATGTGAGAGTGTGTACATATATACAGCCATGCCACATTCCTACCCCTCACCCAATCGAGGGTAGGAATGTGGCATGGCTAGATGCATTATCAGTTTGAATGTACATTTAAAAGATGTGATATTCATGAGTGTTGCTATTTTTGGTATTCATCCTCTTTTAATGGTTATTCTGGAAGAAATGCCTTAAACAACAAACCCATCATGTTGGCTCAGATTCCTGTCTATCCCTTTTTCTCACTTTTCTCCCTCCTTTCAGAAACCTTTAATTTAAAACACACTCTCAAAGGGAATTCTATTCCTCATGTACCCATCTATTACCTATTATGGGTAATGTTCCATGTTATTCATTATAGCTCCCATTTCTTGGTGGAGGTCGTGGATATGACGATTGTGTCAGAATTTAGGAAAGCATGGGACAGGCATGTGGGATCCCTTAGGAAAGGAAGAGTTAGTGGCTACTGAGAATGGGCAGACTGGATTGGCCATTTGGCCTTTAACTGCTGTCATGTTCTATGTTTGCACTGTGAATCTTCAAGTATCATATCAGTTCTTATATCTTCTGGCTATTTTAAGTAGCATCGTTTAGGCTTTTATATGTTATGGAAGTGTTAAATTTTACTTCAGAGAAAACAGATAAACAAAGTCCTCTAGGGAAGTACTCTGCTGAAATGGATGGAGATCCAAACAAAGCTATATGCACCATGTGCAAGGCATTGATTTCTTGCAGCGTAGGCAAGTTAAACAAAACTTTACAACCCCCACTTTAAATAATCATTTCTATAATAAACATACAAATAAATATAAAAGCATCCTGGTAAAATATGAGATGCAACCAGTTTACAGTACAATTAAGAACCTGGGAAGTCAACTGAGCTTAAGTGATTTTATGTTGAAAAAAAAAAGCACTGGGACAGACAGCCCAGAGGAGGAAGCATGAGTCTATCGGTGAAACGAGAGCCATAAGAACATAAGCGCAGCCATACTGGGACAGACTGAAGGTCCATCAAGCCCAGAATCCTATTTCCAACAGTGGCCAATCCAGGTCACAAGTATCTGGCAAGATCCCAGAACAGTAAAACAGACTTTATACTGCTTATCCTAGAAATAAGGTTTCCCAGAGGTGCCTGGTTCAAATCCTACTGCTGCTCCTTGTGATCTTGGGCAAGTCACCTAACCCTCCATTGCCTCAGGTACAAAATTAGGTTAGAATGTGAGCCCTCCAGGGACAGGGAAACACCCTGGGTACCTGAATGTAACCCACCTTGAGTTACTACTGAAAAAGGTACAAGCAAAATCTACAAAATAAATAAATATCCATCTACTTGCTCCCATGATGTAACTGAATTCTATTATTCTGTCTCACTGTATTTTCAAATGTAAACCACATTAAACCTGAGTTTGCTTGGGATAATGTGGGATATAGATGTAAAAAAACAAACAAAAAAAGTTTTATCGACTTCTTTTCTGAACTTGTCCAAACCTTTTTTTTTTTTCAAACCTTGCTAAGCGGAAATCATGTGACGCCATGCTGGACAGCGGCTGCAACTGAGTGACTCCCTGGCTTCTGACCTCTGTCCCCCTCGTTCTAGAGCAAAACGGATCCCCGAAAGTAGAGAGCCAGCAGAGGAACGGGAGTATTTCATCAAACTATAACAATTGAGCCTCAGAGGAGGGAGATGGCGTCTAAAACAGCCCAGAAAGATAAACTACGGCACAAGCCTGCGGATTCCAAGATGGCTGCCTCACCATGCAGTGCCGGCCCCACAGTCACCTCGACATGGATATCAGAAATTACAGCTGAGACGGCCACGGTGTTGGAAGAACTGTTAGAAAGGCGACTAACACCAATTGACACGAAACTACAAAAGTTACAAACTCGCATGGAGGAACTTACATGCGAATACGTAGCCTTCCAGTCCAAAACTGGTGAAGTCGAAGACCGGATAATGGAAGTAGAAGGCGCGCAGAAAGCTCTCAACAAGACCGTGGAGACACTGGAACAGAAGATTGGGGGGGGGGGGGGGGGGGGGGGGGGGGGAAGGGGCGGGCTTACATTTGACAGGTCTGGGAGAAAATCCCAGACATGTCAAACAAGTGCGGGAGGATTCTGCCTGAACGCATGCTCATTAACAACCCTCCCGCAGTTTACCTATGATCAGAACTAATATCGTGCCTAAATTTGCATGTTATTAGTTCTGATCATATGGGCGTTATAGCCCCACTCTATTCTAGCGCTATTTTTACAGCGCTGTTTGAAACAGCGTGGGGCTTCTGATCATTGGCCTGTCAATTAGGTAGTCGCCTAGTTTCCAGTTGCTTCTGTCACAACTGCGAATAATTCTCTTTCAATAAATGCTGAATATTACTGCTTAGCTTAACACCTCATTAATCCAAGGCACTGAAAAACTTTCTGCTCACCTGACCATCCTGCTGTAGGTGATGATGCAGCATCTGGGAATGAGGCTGATGATGTGCCGGCAGGATATGAAGGAAAGGGGCTGGAGCATAGCCGGCAGCAGCACCAGGATTCAGAGGTCCAGCTGATCCAAGAGCAGATGGCAGACTGAAGGGGGGTGGGGTAGCAGCATGGAATCCCTGCTTGTCAAACGTCTACAAAACAAGAGCAAGGCAGAAAGGTTTTAATTAGTTCTGTACATATTCAAATGAAAGTTTGTCCCATTTTCTCTCAGGCAAGTTTAATGTAAAGAATCTGCCAATTCATGTTTTTTAAATGCTATTTCTCTGTGGTTGCACCTGATCATTTGTACTTTTAGTTAAAGCAGAACAAGGAACCACGGACTATGATTCCCTGCTCAATTCAGTATGCATGCAACATATTTCCAGTCAGCAACCGCTCAGACTTCCTGCCCCCCTCCAAGTTGATAAATGTTCTCTCCATACTTTGGCTGATTAGTCCAGGGAGAAGTTGTCAGGTTTGGAAATAAAACCTGAATCTTCTGTAACAGTATACATCACTGCTGCCAGTATCAGCTCTATGCTTGGGCAGGAATAGCTTTTTGCACATTGCTTTGCTCTGATCAAGAGCCCCACTTCCTCTGCTGCTGTGCTCTCATGGAGGTTTAGCTATGGGCCCAGAGACCATATAACTTCCTGTTCTCAGTCAAGCACCCCTCTACTCCCTAGCTCTAAGTCACCTGCAAAGAGAAGATGGAGTGAGCTACTGTTGAGGACAGCAGTATTGCTCTCCATTTTCCCTTCACCTTGGCCTTCTGCTAGCAGGGGAAGTTGGCAAGCAGTGCTTAATTACCTGCTGCTGCTTCTTGCTTGGCTAGCTTATTTCTAAAATCATGTTTACGCAATTGATATTCAATTACTTTTTTACTGTTTTAGTGTCAATATAGCAAAGTTATTCATCTGCGGCAGATGTTCTTCGAGAACAGGACATGTGAGTGACGTTATCCAATGGAGCTCCGGTATGGACACTGCCCAGTATTCAAGAAGAATCTCAAAGCCTTTGGCAGCACTGCACCATGCATGAATGGGTGCCTTTCCACCCAACATGAGTGCAAAAGAACAGCAGTACAGTAAAAAAAAAGCTGATGGAACACAACTCTTAGAGGTAGTAGGAAGGGATGTGAGAATACATATCCTGCTGTCCTCAGAGAAAGCAAAGTTACTTAACTGTAGCAGATGTTCTACAAGGACAACAGGACAATTATTCTCACAACTGGATGATGTCATCTGATGGAACATGGTGTGGACGCTGTCCAGCATTCTGTCTCTTTAAGAAGCTTTTAACAGCATTCCACCACGCATGGGCGGGTGCCTTTCCACTTGAAGTGCAAGCACGGGACCAGCAGTATAACAACAAAGCTGGAAAAGACAACTCCGGGAGGGTTTGTGAGAATAATTGGTCTGCTGTCTTGGGAGAACACCTGCTACAGGTAAGTTATTTTGCTTTCTCAGAGGACAAGCAGGCCATATCATTTCACAACTGGGAATCCCTGCTACCAGGCTCACTGAAAACACCACCACCAGGACAACAGGGATGTGCAATGGCATGGCCTAAGAAAGGGGTATGAAAGTGCAGCCTGAAGATGAAATAAAAGGCATAAGAGGATGGAGTTGGATTATAGACATCAAACAGATTCTGCAATATTGACTGACCAAACCAGAGGTCATGTCAGGTATTCTGCTCAAGGCAGTACTGAGATGTGAATGTGTGGACTGAAGACCAAGTTACAGTCCTGCAGACCTCCTCGATAGAGCTGACCTCAAGTAGACTACAAACTAAGCCGTGGCTCTGACTTTGTGAGCTGTGACATGGCCCTCCAGAATCAGCCCAGCCTGGGCATAAGTGAAGATGACACAATATGCCAGCCAACTGGATAATGTGCATTTGCCAATGACTATCCCCATCCTATTTGGATCAAAAGAAACAAAAAGCCGGGTGGACTGTCTACGGGCTTTAGTCCACTCCAGATAGAAGGCCAAAGCACACTTGCACTCCAAAGTGTGCAGTGCACTTTCGCCAGGGTGGGCATGCGGTTTTGGGAAGAAGTTTGGCAGGATGATTGACTGGTTAACATGAAACTCTGAAACTACCTTAGGGTGCGTGTGGAGAACTATTCTGTTATGATGAAATCTTGTATAAGGCGGATCTGCCTGAAGCTCACTGACCCTCTCTGAGCTGACGTGACTGCCACCAGAAATACAACCTTCCAGGTCAAAAACTTAAGGTGGCAAGTATCAAGTAGCTGAAAAGGAGCATTCATCAGCTGGGTGAGGACAACAATGAGGTCCCATAACACTGTGGGAGGTTTGAGAGGGGGTGTACTGAAAAGCAAACCTCCCATGAATTGAACTAGAGGCTGTAAACATGTGAGCTTTTACCTTTTACACACTGAGTTGAGTGCCAATCACACTGAGGTGAACCCTTAAGAGTTGGTTTTGAGACAAGACTCAAAATTTCTGAAGATATTCAAGAAATTTGTGTGTAGGGCAGGAGACAGGATCTCTTGCCCTTAAACCAGATAGCAAACCTTTTCACTTAAAATATGTCCACCTTGTAGAATCCTTTTTTAGAAGCAAGCAGGACTCTGGAGACCTCCTCATGCAAGTGGAGAGATGCCTACTCCACGCTCTCAGCATCCAAGGCATGAGGGCTAGGGGATTGGAAATGGAGACATCCCCCATTCTGAGTAATGAAGGTCAGAAAGCAGTTCAATCTCTACAGTTTTTCAGAGACTAGCTCCAGAAGAAGTGGAAACCATATCTGCCTTGGCAAAAAGGGCGCAATGAGGATCATGGCTCCCCAGTCCTGCTTGAGTTTCAGCAAATTCTGCCCCACAAGAGATACTGGAAAGATACACATATATAAGACCCCCTCCCTCAGTTGAGGAGGAAGCAATCTGATGCTAGTCTGCCGTGTGACCTGAGCCTGAAGCAAAACTGAGGGACCTTGCTGTTGAGGTGAGTAGCAAAAAGATCCACCGAGGCAGTGCCCCACACTCAGAAGTGCTGTCGGCAATGCCCATGTTCAGAAATCACTTATCACCCTGCTCAGTCTGTGTGCCAGATTGTTGTCTTTCCCCACCAGGTATGTGGCTCCGAGTACCATGCCCTGAGCACAGGCCCAATGGCACATCTTGACTGTCTCCTGACACGACACATACAAACAAACTTGTGTCTTCCCCACCTGAAACTAAACATGGTTTAGTTCAGGTGTCTCGCCGCCACCTGAAACTAAACATGACCAAAACCGAGCTTCTCCTCTTTCCCCCTAAACCTGCCTCTCCTCTCCCCCCGTTCTCTATTTCAGTAGATAACACTCTCATCCTCCCTGTCCCGTCTGCGCGCAACCTTGGAGTCATCTTTGACTCCGCTCTCTCCTTCTCTGCTCATATTCAGCAGATTGCCAAACCCTGTCGTTTCTTTCTCTATAATATTAACAAAATTCGCCCTTTCCTCTCCAAGGACGCTACCAAAACCCTTATCCACACCCTTATCACCTCTCGCCTAGACTACTGCAATTTGCTTCTCGCTGGTCTCCCGCTCAGCCATCTATCTCCTCTTCAATCTGTCCAAAACTCTGCTGCGCGTCTTATATTCCGCCAGAGTCGCTATACTCACATTATCCCTCTCCTCAAGTCGCTTCACTGGCTCCCTATCCGCTTCTGCATACGGTTCAAACTTCTTTTGACCTACAAGTGCATTCACTCCACAGCTCCTCAGTACCATTCCGCTCTCATCTCTCCCTACACTCCTCCCCGTGAACTCCGTTCGCTGGGTAAATGTCTCCTGTCGTCCCCCTTTTCCCCCACTGCTAACTCCTGGCTCCGTTCCTTCTATCTCGCTGCTCCCTATGCCTGGAATAGACTCCCTGAGCCAGTACGTCAGGCTCAGTCTCTGGCTTTCTTCAAGTCCAGGCTTAAAGCCCACCTCTTTTCTACTGCTTTCGACTCCTAACCATGACTCTCTTACTCAACACCCTCACTTATCACCCTCTACCACTGCAATTTCCCCACCCCTAGCTGTCTGTTCGTCTGTCCAATTTAGATTGTAAGCTCTGTTGACCTGGGACTGTCTTTTCATGTTAATTTGTACAGCGCTGCATAAGTCTAGCGCTATAGAAATGTTTAATAGTAGTAGTCTTCCTGCTTGTTGACTTAATACATTGCAACCCAGTTGTCTGGTTGTACAGCTAATCTCTGAAAGTCTTTAGAGCATTCCAAATGGCTCGTAACTCTTGGACAGCGGTCTTCACTAATTTTTAAGCTGGGGCCACTTTGGATTTTAATGAAGAGCCACCAAATATATTCCCATTTGGAGCTGCAACACTACTGACTAGGGTGTGTCAGACATCCATTCCTACCAGCCCACCCTCAAACCTTTAGTTGGGAGTTCAGTCACAACTGTGATAATACACCATTCAACTGTATCTCAGCCAGATCTGATTGCCATGGGTCATAAGTGATCTTCAGTAGACAAGTAGCCTAATGGTTAGAGCAGCGGGCTGATAACCTGGGGAGCTTAGTTTATTTATTTAGATTTATTTACCACCTTTATGAAGAGATACACCTAAGGTGTGTCCCCACTGCAGCTCCTTGTGATATTTGGCAAGTCACTTCATTCTCCATTGCCTTATGTACAAACTCAGACTGTATGGCCTTCAGGAGGAGAAATATCTTCTAAAGCTGAATATACACTACTTCAATAGCTTTCAGGCTTGCAGTTATTATATAAGAAAATTAATTTAAATAAATAAATCTCAGTTTTTCTCACAATTAGCCCCAGACTCACCTCTGAGAGCCAGCAATGGATCACCTTAATAACATTATTCAGTTTTTTTTTTTTAACTCATGAGCAAACAGTCTGATGATATCAGTACAAACATTTGATCATTCTCCACATACATATACAAAATGGACTACAGCCTGATTCGGTGGAATCAACACTGGTAAAAAGATCCCCGAAATAGTACCCTCTGATGCTAACAACTTAAGAAACCTTCTTTTTTTGAGAGAGAGATTTCCTCACAAAGACATCCTCTTTGCTTTTATAACAAGTTTGCTTACCTGAGCCTTGTTATAGACTGTGCCACTGATATCAGGCACTCCTGTGTTACTTGAAGATACTGAAACACCTATAAAAAAAAAAAAAAAAAAAAATCTCTTCACTGTTCTGTTAATATTTGTTCAAAGCCCAATTTCATCCCGAAGGTTCTTCTAACTCATTTCACAGTATGTGGATTCAGCCTACAGTACAAGACTATTCCATTTTTGTTTTGTTTTTTATTTGTACCCCACGCTTTCCCACTCATGGCAGGCTCAATGCAGCTTAGGTACTTATTTGTACCTGGGGCAACGGAGGGTTAAGTGACTTGCCCAGAGTCACAAGGAGCTGCCTGTGCCTGCAGTGGGAATCGAACCCAGTTCCCCAGGACCAAAGTCCACCACTCTAACCACTAGGCCACTCCTCCACTCCACTTCCTTTCCAACGCTTCTTTTACTGAAAACCTATATGAAATCAAAGTCCATTAAGTGTTTGCTTGACACTGTCCTTGACCAGCCTTTGTTCTAACTACCTTTTTAAAATCTGAAAGTCAGTTAGGCTGCAGTGCTGTCTTCTAGGATCAGTGTCTCACCAGTTCAGGTTTGCTGTAGGGCAACGAAAGAGCAGAATACATTCTGCTAATAAAACAATGCTTCTTGCAGAACAGCACGAGGCATTCATATGATGGAGATGTTCTCGAAGTTTAAGAAAATTATGCAAAGATTCAGATTTGAAGTTATAACTGATGTTTGACCAAATTTGTTGCTCTTCACTTCTAATAAAAAAAAAGAAGCTTTTAATAACTATTTATGACCAGGTACCTAGCCAGGATCAAATGCTTCAGCAGAATTAATCTTACTCTTGCTTCAAACACAGAACAGAACATGTATTGCATTGCTTATACTTCTTCTGGATGGATTTAAAATACATCAGCATGAAAAACAATGCTGCCTAATATTTCCTTCTAAACCTACCCTGTAAGATTTCCAGGTCTCTAATAGAACTACATATTCTTTAACCCTAACTAAACATAGAAACATGATGGCAGATAAAGGCCAAATAACCCATCCAGTCTGCCCATCCTCTGTAACCCCCAATTCTACCTGTTCCTAAGCGATCCCACATGCTTATCCCATGCCTTTTTAAATTCTGGAACAGTCCTCGACTCCACCACCTCCACTGGGAGGCCATTCCATGCCTCCACCACCCTTTCTGTGAAATAATACTTACTTAGGTTACTCCTAAGCCTAGTCCCTCTTAACTTTGTCGTATGCCCCCTCATTCCAGAGCTCTCCTTCATTTGGAAAAGGCTCTCTTCCTGTACATAAATGCCCTTGAGATATTTAAACGTTTCTATTATGTCTCCTCTCTCCCTCCGTTCTTCCAGCATATACATGTTGAGGTTCATAAGCCTGTCCCTATAATTTTTGCATTCAAGACCGTTTACTAATTTCATAGCCGCCCTCTGGACCGACTCCATCCTGTTTATATCTTTCCGTAGGTGCGGTCTCCAGAACTGCATGCAGTACTCCAAATAGGGCCTCACCAGACACTTATACAACAGCACTATCACCTCCCTTTTCCTGTTGGTCATGCCTCTCTTTATGCACCCAAGCATCCTTCTGGCTTTGGCCGTCGCTTTTTCTACCTGTTTGAAAGCTTTATGGTCATTAGACACAATCACCCCCAAGTCCCGCTGTTCCTTCGCACACTGAAGCACTTCACCCCCTATACCGTTCCCTCGGATTTTTGCAAGTGCATGACCCTGCCTTTTTTGGGATTAAACCTTTGATGCCAAATATCTGTCCATTCCTCTAGCTTTGCTAGTTCCTTGCTCAGTCATTCACACCCTCCAGGGTGTCCACCCTATTGCAGAGTTTAGTATCATCCGCAAAGAGACAAACCTTACCAGACAGCCCCTCCGCAATATCGCTCACAAAGACGTTAAAAAGAGCCGGCCCTAGGACCGATCCCTGCGGTACTCCACTGACGACATCCTTTTCTTCAGAGCAAGCTCCATTTACCACTACCCTCTGTCTCCTACGTGTCAAAGGCTTTGCTGAATTCCAAGTATACCATATCAAGCACCTCTCCCACATCCAACTGTTTGGTCATCCAGTCGAAGAAGACAGTCAGATTCGTCTGACACGACCTGCCACTAGTGAAGCCATGCTGCCTTGGGTCCCGCATTCCATGTAGTTCAAGAAAGCTCACAATCCTCCTCTTTAGAAGCATTTCCATTAGCTTACTCACCACTGAGGTCAGACTGACAGGTCTGTAATTCCCAACCTCCTTCCTCCTTACTTCCACTCTTGTGTAGAGGAACCACATTCGCCCTTCTCCAGTCCACCGGGACCACTCCAGTATCTAAGGAAGCATTGACGAGGACTGTCAGCGGAGTCGACAGAACTTCGAGTTCCTTAAGCACCCTCGGGTGTATCCCATCAGGCCCCATCACTCTGTCTAGCTGGAGGCTATCCAGTATAATACCAGTTTTACAAAAAGAGTTCCAGGGATGATCCAGGAATCTACGTATCAGTGACTCTGATATTTCTGCCTGGCAAAATAATGGATGCTATTAAGAAGGTGGTCCAGAGGGCAGCTTCCAAATTAGTAAGTGGTCTCGGTCATAAAACATATAGTGATAGGCTCATGAACCTCAACATGTATACACTGGAAGAGAGCCAGGAGATATGATAGAGATGTTTAAATACCTCAGTGGTGTACAGGAGGTGAGTCTTTTTCAAATGAAGGAAAACTCTGGAATGAGAGGGCATAGGATGAAGTTAAGAGGAAACATGCTTAGGAGGAATCTAAGAAAATACTCTTTCATGGAAAGGGTGGCGGATGTGTGGAATGGCCTCCCAGTGGAGGTCGTGGAGACGAAGACTGTGTCGGAATTTAAGAAAGTGTGGCACAGGCATGTGGGATCCCTTAGGAAAAGGAGGACAGTGGGTACTGAGGAAGGGCAGACTGGATGGGCCACTTGGCCCCTATTTGCTCGTCATGTTTCTAAGAACAGCAGGGTAATGTATTGGGTTCAGTGCAGTGTTCTCTCTCAGCTGTGCGCATGTACATGGGTTAGAGAGGGAGCACACACACTCATCAACTGTGTGCACAGAATTTTTGCTGACTTTATAAGAACATAAGAATAGCCATAGTGGGTCAGACCAATAGTCCATCTAGCCCAATATCCTGCTTCCAACAGAGGCCAATCAAGGTCTCAAGTACCTGGCAGAAACCCATTAATAGCAACATTCCATGCTACTAATTCCGGGGCAAGCAGTGACTTCTCCCATGTCCATCTCAATAACAGACTATGGAGTTTTCCTCCGGAAATTTTCCAAACCTTCTGAAATTGAGAACATAGGCTATACCACACACAGAGTTGAGGCTAAAAACTTGTGCACCAAATGCTTATCATGCACACATGGGCCAGCAAAAATTAGAGAGAACACTGGTTAAGTGATATCAGTCATACTGGGTCAGACTGATGGTTCATCTGGCCCAGTATCCTGCTTCCAACAGTAGCCAATCCTCCATATCACAAATGTTCAACCCCCAAAGATCAGCAAGATCCTATGCTATCAATCCCAGGGATAAGTAGTGGCTTTCCCCCTGTGTATCATAATAGCAAACTATGGACATTTACTCCAGGAACTTGTCCTAACCTTTTTGAAACCCAGATACACTAACTGCTGTCACCACATTATCTGGCAACAAGTTCCAGAATTTAATTTGTTGAGTGAAAAAATATTTTCTCTTATTAGTTTTTAAAGTATTACCATGGAATGTCACCTAATCTTTGTAATTTTTTTAAAGGGTAAACAATTAACATAGTAGATGACAGCAGATAAAGACCTGTATGGTCCATCCAGTCTGCCCAACAAGATAAACTCAGTACAAGATATTTTTATTTTATTTTTGTTACATTTGTACCCCGCGCTTTCCCACTCATGGCAGGCTCAATGTGGCTTACATGGGGCAATGGAGGGTTAAGTGACTTGCCCAGAGTCACAAGGAGCTGCCTATGCTGGGAATCGAACTCAGTTCCTCAGTTCCCCAGGAACCAAAGTCCACCACCCTAACCACTTGGCCACTCCTCCATGTATACCTGATCTTGATTTGTCCTTGCCATTTTCAGGGCACAGACCATAGAAGTCTGCCCAGCACTGTCTTTGTTCTAAAAATGATTCATGTTTACCCGTTCTACTCCACTCAGGATTTTGTAGACCTCTGTCATATCCCCTCCCTACCTTAGCTGTCTTCTCCAAGATGAAGAGCCCTAATCTCTTAAGTCTTTCCTCATATGAGAAGAGTTCCATTCCCTTAATCATTTTGGTCACCCTCCTATGAACCTTTTCTAATTCTGCTATATCTTTTTTGAGGTAAGGTGACAATTGCACATAATACTCAAGGTGAAGTCACACCACAGAGTGAGACAGAGGCATAATAATATTCTTTGTCTTCTTTTACATTCCTTTCTTAATAATTCCTAGCATCGCTTGCTTTTTTGGCTACTGCCACCGCACACTGAGCAGAATATTTCAATCTGTTGTTCACAATGACATCTAGATCTTTTCTTGGGTGGTGACCACTAATGTGGAACCTAGCATCAAATAACTATGATTTGGACTATTTTTCTCAATGTGCATCACTTTGCATTTATCCACATTAAATTTCAGCTGCCATTTGGATGCCCAGTTTTCCAATTTCCTAAGGTCCTCCTTCAATATCTCACAGTCTGCATATGATTTAACTTTGAAAAGTTGTGTCATCTGCAAATTCAATCACCTCACTTGTCGTTCCCATTTCCAGTTCATTTATTAATATGTTAAATAGCACCAATCCCACTATTTATCTTCCTTTCCTCTGAGGAAAATGGCCATTTAACCCTACCATTTGTTTTATATCTTTTAAACACTTCTCAGTCCACAACAGAACATTATTTCTTATCCCATGGATTTTTAATTTTCTCAGGAGTCTCATGAGAGAGCCTATCAAAAGTTTTTGCTTTTTTTTTTTTTAAATCTAGATGCACACATCAACTGGCTCTCCTTTATCCACTTATTTACGCCTTCAAAGAAATAAAGCAAATTGATGAGGCAAGATTTCCTTTTGAATCCAGGTTGACTCCATGTCAATTATTAATCAGTTATGTCCCTTATATTATACCTTATTATATCAGCCACACTGTCTGGGAAAAAGGAGGAGGGAATTCTAATTATTCACAAAACTAAGTTTAATTTTATTGTTATAGTATATGGTCTGACCTGGGATGTGAAGCACTATTGTCAAACATTTGTCTTACGTATCTTCTACCAGGTACCTCAGTAGATTTACTATTCAAGTTTGTGGACTGGTTAACTACAATTATTGTGAGCATCACTAAACCTATATTGTGTGATTTTAACTGAAGACTGGATGTGTTTTCATGGTGCTGTGATGTGGAAGATGTTTTTAAAACTGTGATAGAAACAAAGGGTCATATGTTAGATCTTTTACTTTTGCCAGAGCTCTTTGTTTCTGAGAGAGTTATGGCATCTATTGCCATAGTTGGATCAATATTTGACAACTTTTTGATCTAATAGGAAATTATTGAACTGAACCAGGTTTTATATGAAACATTGCAGCAATGAAGTTTGACTGACCTGAGTTATGCTTTGAACACTGAAATTTACTTACAGAAGGGATGGTTATGCTGTCAGACTTAGAGAGCTTGGTTGACATTTGTGGCATTCAACACTGGGTGGGGTTTTGGATCAAGTTATAAAAGTATGTCTGAATATGCAAGAACTGGTGATGACCAGTAGGAGGAATGATAAATGGCTCAATAGTCCACCAAACAAAGATTTATTGTAGGACCATTAAAAACCAAATGAGATAGGGAATCAAAAACAGAGGTAGCTGCTAGATGCTAACTGCCAATTCTCTTACCTACTTTGAATTTTACCTCATATAAGTCAAAATGGCGAGGCAAGCAGGCTAGCTGCTTTGTGCAGCCTTCAACTACACCCCTGTTGGGACTGATTGATGGTTTTGTGATTCACGGAGGGAGTTGGCGCTTCAGGTTTGGTAGTAAGTGCCCTGCTGGGACCTCTCCTGGGTGAAGAGGTAGAGAGTTCCCTTGGAGCCAAGCCATTTTGAGTCCAGACCAGAGGACCCCCCCTCCTTGCCCCAGCCACATGGTGAAAGTTCACCGACTGAAGAATAATAAAGTTCGGGGCAGCAGTACCCACAGGACATAGATGGAGAATGTGTTTTTTCTGGGTTGAGAGGCGATATCTCTGCGGAACCATGATAGGGAACTGCGCTTGGCTGAGAGAGGTGAAACAACCTGATGGAAGTTTTGTTTCCTGTGGCTCTGCAGCAGATGGGGAAGAGCCAAGGGTATCGATTGCTGTTGCAATACCTGTTTTTCTGCCAGATACCCTTGTGAGTAAGCCAACAGTAATGTCATTATATAAGATATGGCACGCTAGCTAAAATTATTTTCCTCAATTGTGAAATCTTAAATATGCAAATACTGTCTTAGACAAAAGATTGGGATGATGTGAGAGTGATATAATGAAATTAAAACCTGAAGTGGGAAAAAGTATCTACAATGCAAACAATTTTCCAACAGGTTGAAACCAAGCAGATGCCTATTATGAAAGATATTACTGGGATTGCTACAAGACTAGAAAATATTGAAAATCATGTGAGAAGTATAAATTTACCATTTGTGAATTTTTCTAGAGATAAAAAGTCTTCTCCAAAGGAAATGTTTGAACAATATTTTTTTGGAAGTATTTCAATTAACTAAAGTTGGTCATTCGTGTTTGATTAGCCCTATTCCTTCCCCCAGCCCTTTTCCCCCTCTCTTCCCTTTTTCATTATTTTAGTTCTTCTTGATTGTTTGTGTGTATGGTGCTATTGTACATTCCTATCCACCATTGTAGTTCCTTTCTTGTTTTTTTTTAATGATTATTGTAAACTGCTCGTTAGCAAAGGAGGTATAGCAAAACCAACTAAATAAATAAAATAAAGAAGAGATACTACAGTTTTACAGAGTGTATTACCTCCCATCTAAGAACAGGTGTGGTCAGATAAAATCAGATATTACTGCAGATTCTTTGGAACCAATTCAAGGAGAAAATCTTATCTTGATAATTTATGTGCTATACTTGGTATGAATCTGGGTAACAGTATTGACAGAGATAAGATACAAAAATGCTATTTTAAATTTAGGGCTAATTTATTCAGAGGCGTTAAAGTTTACTTATTTCCTGACATATCTTGAGAAGCTCAGAAATGGCACAGACAGTTTCTCTTGTTAAGATCCGGTGTACTCCAACTGGGAGCTTAGTCCATTAAGTATGTATTTTGGTACTGTCATGAAACACTTAGCCACCCACATGGTTCTAACCCTGTGGCCACCTGGTCCTGCAGCTGCAACTTGTTCTCTACACTAGCACCCTCCAACCCACTGACTAGGTCTAACTTGCCTCTGGGCGAGTCTCCCACTCTCAGGTATTCTCCGGTGATTTCTAGGTTACTAGGGCCACACTCCAGGGGTTCCACAGTACCTAAAAAGCACCAACAGACCAAACACACAAACCACCAGGATTCTTAAGTCAGTCCAGGACAGTAGAATCAATAAATTAATAAGGCTTATTGTCGGAGCAGAACAGTGAACCATAAAAACAGAAGAAAAATAGCAAACAATAACAGGTAACTGAATATTGGCCAATACTAAAACTATCTAAACACTTAGTCACTACCTGGATAGTGCCTGGGAAGTACAGGAAATATAGTTGCTCACCGGTTACAGAATATAACTGCTCACAGGGTCTCAGTGAAGAGAACTTTCTCTTTCCTCTCCCTGGCTGAAATTGGGGAAAACGCCAGAACATCCTGGCTGAATTTGAGCTCCTGGGCCAATCAGAGCCCAGGACATTTTTAAAAAGTAGGTGGCCACATTCCTGCAGGTTACTATCCTTTCGTGTGTTAAACTAAAGAAGGAATAGTTATTTTTTCCTGACAGTTTTAAACATAAACATGCACCACCTGCTGGCCAAACTAGAGAAAAACACTTAATGAAATCAATTTCATGTAGGAAAATTCACCATTTTGCAACAGGTACCCAACGCACCTGATATTTTTCTTAGTTGCTAAAAGAGTTGCTGGTTCTACTGCAGGAATGGTTTGAAGGACCAAAATTTACTAAGGTACGCTAGAATTTTTAGCATGTGCCAAAAATTAGTATGCATTAACCCCGTAGACACCCATACAAATATTATAGGCATCTACACGATTAGCGTGTGCTAATGCTTAGCATGTGTTAAAAACACTAACAAGCCTCTAGTGCATCTTAGTAAACAGGGCCCTTAGTTTGCTACTCCTTATGTCTAACAGTGTGCTTATTTTCCCCTCATTATTTAATATCGGTAAAATTTTTCTTTTCTCTCCTTGATTGCTATTGGATTCCCTACTTGGATTGGAAATGGGAGATAATCGGGAATAATTTGAGATAGAAGGCTTGTCTTCCTGTTTATTGTTTCTTGGTACTTGTGAAACACTTTTCTTGTCCTACTCTAGTTTTTCTGTACAAGTATATTTACTTGATTTTTTTTAATGAAATGCTTACAAATAATAATTAACAAAAAACCCCAAAAGAAATAACAGAATGATTTGCATTTATATTATCATCTCATTTGGTTTTTAACAGACCCACAATAAATTTTTATATTTGGTGGACTCCTGAGCCATTCATTATTCTTTCTACTGGTCATCACTACTTCTTTCTTATGTCTTCTTTTCTGAAGAGACTTTTTCCTCTTTTCCCATCCCTTGTTTACCCCTGCATTAGCAAACAGTAAGTGATCATTATGATGAACAGAGTGCAAATAGAGGGCATCAACACCCTTTGAGGACAAATTAGCCTATCGTAGCAAAGCACTGGATGCAAGGAGTCTTTTATATGAATTAAATCCAAAAATCTTTGAACTGTTCTTTAAGCTTGTTCACCACAATTTGTGCTCTGACCTATTTTCCACTCAACTGGATTTGATGCACAAGAACTAGAAGATTAATGTAATGACAAAACTCAATCTACTTGCTCTGGATTTACTGTTTTCATTTCAGAGGCCTGTAATTCTGAGATGGTCAGATCTTTCTGTAACACTAAATGTCTATTTTCTAATATATTTTCATCACTCATGATGTATTGTAAGCCACATTGAGCCCAAAAGAGGTGGGAAAATGTGGGATACAAATGCAATAAATAAATAAATCAGGAATATCAGGTTTCTCTCAGTAAGTCCACGAATTAGGCAAAAGATGGGATCCCCGTTTAGCTTTAAAAAAAAAAGACTTAGTGATGAACGAATATTGGAGCTTGAAATGTGGTAGCATTGACTATTTATGAAAACTAATATGAGAGAGTGTTTGAGATAATATTGAAATTGTGTATAATAATAATCTCCACACTATATATAATAGGTCTCTAACTAGATTACTCAATTTTTCTATGGCATATTTGCCGAACTGGGCGATGCGGGATGGTGTCTACCCACTTGTGAGAAGAAGCAAGCCTGCTTGTCCTCGGAGAAAAGGGTTGTAACAGAGGTTTATAAAAATATGGGTTTGGATTATTCATTTTATATACCGCCTTATACCTTAGTGCCAAAATAGTTAATAAGTTGACTGAATAGTTCCTTATCCTTTCAAATAGTAGTAAGACTAAGAAACTTGCCATGAAACTGGTAGCAGATATAAACAAATCTTAAAATGTATATTTTCATTCAATACACAATTAAAATATGCAATTTGTTGCCAAAGATATCAGTAATATAGCTAGGTTTATAAAAGGTTTGTTAATGAACCTCTTCTCCAGAAACTTGCCCAATTAGCCAAGGAATTTTAAGAATCAATATCTCTATCATGAAACAGATCTGCCTACTAAAATGTGCTAGGACTTTCAAGGGACCACACTGGTCAAGACAGGATGCCGAGTTCAAAAGACGGAATATCACTCTATCCCATTTTATTTTCTTGCATGTCCTGTAAATGTGACAACTCTGTACCATTGAACCGAGCATGTTTGATCTAATAACTGAAGGGAGAAGAACAAGAAGGATAGAATTTCTTTGACCCTTGATAATTGTCAGCAGATAAACACATTTGTTTTTCATACAGTGCATAATTAAGCTATGGAATCTGTTGCCAAAGAATGTGGTCAAAGAAACATACACAGCAGAATTATTTGCTTTCCTTTAGTCCTTCCGGACCGGCCCAGAATGTGACTGGTGGTTGTGCACGCCTTCCAGCAGTTGGAGACTGAGAAAAAAAAACTGTGACTCTAGAGAGAGCCAATAAGAGCCCTTGGCAACAAGAGAAAGATCCAGTAACAAAGTACCAAAGCAGAAGGAAGTAAAACAATAAGTAAATGGTCCATGCATACGAAAGCCTGAGCAGCCACCAGCACATTGCCAACGCAGGGTGTGTTCCACCAACGATAATGTGACCAATGACATGCCCCCTGCATATCATGCACAAAAGGTTACATACTGAACCATAGAATTTGTGGTTTTTTTTTTTTTTTTAACAATGAAACCAGCAACACAGCTCCCAAGAAAACAATCACTTAACTCTTAAAGACACATAATACCTAAAGGGAGGGATCTGGGCTGGTCCGGAGGGACTAAAGGAAAGCAAATTAGCAGGTAAGGTCTAATTTCTCCTTCCTTAGCGTTCCTCTGGACCGGCCCAGAATGTGACTGGTGGGAAGTAACAAAGCAGTAAGATGATGGGAGGGACTCTAACAGCCCCGCCATCAAAACATGTGCCCCAAAAACAACTTGCTGATGACTCAGGCGGTCCAATCGATAGTGCTTAGAAAAGGAATGCCATACAAATGTCCTCTGGAGGCACCAGACAACACTCTGCCCAAGAAGTAGCCTGACCTCTGGTAGAGTGAGCCTTAACTCCTTCCACAACAGCTTTCCCAGAAAGAAGGTAAGCTGATGCAATAATTTCCTTAAGCCAACAAGAAATAGTGGGCTTAGAAGCCATAAGCCCTTTGTGTGAACCTCCGATGAGAGTAAACAAACGACTGGACCGACAAATCTCCTCCGTAGACTTGACATAATGCTTCAGAACTCTTGACATCCAAATGCTTCAAGAGACGCTGCTCCTCCAAACCGGAGAAAGAACCTAGAACAGGCAACACCACCAGTTGAGATGAATGAAAACGAGTCAATACCTTGGGCAGAAAAGAAGGAATTGGTCTTAAAACCACTCGATCCAAGCTGAATTTAAAAAACGGAGACCTACACAAAAGAGCCTGCAACTCCGAAACTCTCCTAGCTGAGGCAATAGCCACTAAAAACAATGCCTTCAGGGTTAAGTCCTTCAAAGTACAAGAAGATAAAGGCTCAAAGGGAGGCTTGGTAAGAACCAACAGTACCAAATTAAGATCCCAGCGGGGAAAAGAACAGTGAGATGGAGGACGCAGGAGGTTAACCCCTCTTTAAAAAACAGAACACATCCAGGTGGCTAGCCAGCGATCTTCCTTGAACACGACCTCGAAAACATGACAGAGTTGCAATGTGCAATTTAAGAGAAGCCAAAACAAGGCCTTTGTCAAACCAATGCTGCAGAAAATCCAAAATTTGCAGGATGGACGCGCGAAAGGGAGCTATCCCGAGCTCCTCACACCAGGCCCAAACATAATTCAAAGAGCTAGAACGCTGATGAAAGCGAAGCATAGTAGCAATCACATTAGCAGAGTATTCCTTCTTGTTAGTCTCGCCCGCTCAAGAGCCAGGCCTTAAGACAGAATCGACCCAGATCTGGATGAAACACCGGGCCCTGAGCCAAAAGATCCTGCCTGACCAGGAGCTTGAACGGATCCTCTACTAGAAGCCGCTGAAGATCGGCGTACCACGGTCTGCGAGGCCAATCCAGTGCCACCAAGATCAGACGGCCCCTGTGCATCTCAACTCTCTGAAGCAGACGCCCTATCAATGGCCAGGGAAGAAAGGCATAAAGAAGACTGGTCGGCCAGGGAGCAAACAGGTCCATCCTGGGGAATACCCAACGGTTCACCACCACTCGATACGCCACATTGCTTAGAGCCCACTCCCCGGAATTTTGCATGTTTCGACTGAGAAAGTCTGCCTGAACATTTTGAACTCCTGCCACATGAGCCGCTGACAGCGCCAACAGATGCACCTCCGACCACTGTAACAGCTGTGATGCTTCTTGCTCCAACTCCTCGGTCCTCCTTGCCAATTGATGTAAGCCACCGCAGTGGCATTTTTGACATCACATGGACTGCCTCGCCCCTCAACAGATGGACAAAGGTCTGGATTGCTAGTCTAACTACCCTGGTCTCTAATAGATTTATTGAGCAAGATCTCTCACCACAAGCCTTGAGCATACTGTCCCTGACAGTGAGCTCCCCATCCCTGGAGACTGGCAACTGTTGCAACCACCCTAAAGTTGGGCTGATCCAGAGGCATTCCCTTGGTCATAGTGGCATCTCACAGCCACCAACGTAGGCTGCTCTTCACCTGAGCCGGAAGTGACAATTTCTGATGTAGAGCCCTTCTGTGACGACCACCGAGAAAGAAGCGACCTCTGAAGCGGCCTCATGTGAGCCCTGGCCCAGGGCACTGCCTCGATCGCCGCCACCATGGAACCCAGTACCTGAAGATAATCCTTGGCTGCTGGCCTCGGTGACTGCAATAAGTGACGAATCTGAGACTGCAGTTTGAGGACACGAGCCAGCGGAAGAAAAACACGGCCCTGCAATGTGACGAAACAGACTCCCAGGTACTCCAACGACTGGGATGGCTACAGACGGATCTTTTGTGCACTGACTATCCAACCTAGGGACTTCAAGAAGTCTACTACTCGAGCTGTCACCTGAATGCTCTCCTGGTAAGACTTTGCTCTGATCAACCAATCATCTAAATAAGGATGGACTAGAATGCCTTCCATTCTGAGTGCTGCGGCTACTATGACCATGACTTTGGTAAACGTCCGAGGAGCAGTCACAAGCCCGAAGGGAAAAGCCCAAAAATGAAAATGCTGGCCTGAGCACTGCAAACCGAAATAAACGTTGGTGTGCCGGTCGAATAGGGATATGCAAGTAGGTTTCTGTGAGGTTGAGCGACGTCAGAAACTCCCCGGTCTGCACTGCCACAATGACCAACTGCAAAGTCTCCATACAAAACGAGGGCACCCTGATGGCTCGACTGACCATCTGGAGATCTAAAATCGGCCTGAAGGAATCCTCTTGCTTTGGGAACCAGAAAGTATATGGAGTAACGTCCTAGACGCTGCTCTGCCAAAGGAACTGGACAAATAGCCTGAAGGCCGAGAAGTCTGCGTAGAGTGTTCCTGACAGCTCTGGTTTTGAGAGCAGAGAACGGCAGGGAGACTCCACAAAAGCGTCTAGAACCCACTGGTCTGAAGTAATTTGGGCCCACCTCCCATAAAACTGTGCCAACCGAGCTCCTACCTGAACCGGAGGCTGGGCCTGCAAACCTTCACTGCTGAGGATGGGAGGAAACGAGAAAGAATTTCCTGTTTCCCAACCGCCTCTACGACCACCCCAAAAGGAGTGAGTCCTCTGAAAAAAACTTGGATCGTTGAAACGGAACTACTCTGCCTGGTCTATACCGAAAATCACGGCCCCTACCACGGCCAGAAAAATCACCGTGTCCAGGCCCCCTGGGACGATCCTCAGGAAGCCTTGGCACTTTAGCCTCACCCAGGCTAAGCAGCAGCTGATCCAACTCATTGCCAAAGATAAAAGAACCCTTAAAAGGAAATTTACTAAGCTTGGACTTAGCCGCATCCGCAGACCAGCCACAAAGCCAAAGAGAGCGATGGGCCGCCACGCAGAGAGCCATAGACTTAGAAGAGGCCCAAAGCAAGTCGTAAAGAGCATCCACCAAAAAGGCTGAACCCATTTTCAACTTTGCCACTTCGGCATCTATCACTGAAAAATCATCAGAAGAATGGTCCAAGACCTTTTCAGACCAATGAAAACAGGCTCTTGCTACTAAAGAACCACAAATAGCAGCCTGCACTGCCAGAGCAGAAACATCAAAACTATTCTTTAACAAGGGTTCTATACGGCGATCCTGGACAGCCCTCAAAAGCCGTTCCGCCATCCACGGGAACCGTATTTCGTTAAGTGACTGTGGACACTACGGCATCCACCACTGGAGGGCGTAAAAGATCCTTGTCTGAATCCGGAACAGGATAAAGCCTAAGCATGGATCTGGCAAGACGAAAGGCAGAATCCGGCACCTCCCACTGTGCCTGAATGATGTCCCTAATATCCTGATGCATTGGTAAAGTCTTACCTGGCCTACAAATACCTTTCACCAGTAAATCCACCTCCGCCACTGGAGTCTCCTGCTCCTCAAATTGCAAGGTAGTGAAAACCTGAGAAAAGCTCCTACAGGTCATTTTTATGAAAAATTCTCACCACTGAAGGATCTTCCCCTGCAGGGAGAGGCTCCGCACCACTTTCCAGCTGACAGAGGTCCTCAGGAAAATGACCTTCCGGAAACACATATGTCTCCTCTAAAAATGGCATTTCCTGGTCCAAATCAGAAGAAAAATCCTCTTCTAAATCCCATAACTGCCTGGGCCACTTAGCAGCCACTGCTCGGCCCTCCTAAGACCTTTTCAATGAAGCCTCTCCTGGAGCAGCTTTGAACAATAAAAAAAAAATTAGTATAGTTGTACCACAAAGTCAGGCGGGAAGCCACCTTCACCCGCTGAAGAAACAGGAGTCTGAGGCAGAGCCGGTAGACAGGCCGGTAAAGCAGGCAGGGATGCAGTATTTAGAGGAAAAGACAAAATGGCAGTGTTTCCCGCCGAAATCGGCACTGCCAGCAAGGCTGACCCGACCGCACTTAAAACTGCTGAATTGGACCCCCCCCCCTCCTAACGGCACCAACATTTTTTACAGACCCTGCTCCGACGAAGCATCTACCGGGGTGCAAAACTTACAAGCACCGCTCAAGCCGACTCCCTGCCGCTGACAGACTGAATAGCGGCGGAACTTCTCTGCCATTGCTTCTGCCTAAGCCAACTGCGAACCAAAACAGGAGCCAGAAAAAACAACAAACTGTCACAGAGAGAAAACAGAAGCTATCTTGCTCGTTTAAAGAGAAATTAAAGGGCAGAGAACCAAAATCAAAGCTCATCTTTTTTTTTCTTCTTCTCGTGGCTGCCTCTCCCTGCCTCAAAAGCTCTTCCCCTGAAGAGCTTAAGGAAACTGCCTTTCTGTGCTGATTTCTTTTTGTTTTGTTTTTTTACTCAAGCACAGCTTAAAAGAATACCAGGGAGGACATGGGAGAAGGGACCCAGCCTCCCGAGTTTGACACCCCAGAGGCGCTAATAGACCCCCCACGGGCATCTGCCTCTAAATAACAGCCTTTTTAAAAATATATGTATCCGAATACACAGAAGAAATAAATTCACCCAAACCAAGATATTAAAACAGAATTACAGCAAGAAATAGAAAAAATATAATATAACATAAATATAATATAATATAAAGAATGAGACTGAAGGGCTCACCACCTTCCACCTGCTGGAGACTGAGATTACTGGATCTTTCTCTTGTTGCCAAGGGCTCTTATTGGCTCTCTCTAGAGTCACAGTTTTTTTTCTCAGTTTCCACCTGCTGGAAGGCGTGCACAACCACCAGTCACATTCTGGGCTGGTCTGGAGGGACGCTAAGGAATGGCTCATATCCTATCTTTTACCTAATACATATTTTTCAAATAATTACGTTTTCAAAGTCTTTCGAAACATTCGGTAGCAACAGATAATCCTTATTTAAGTTGGTAAGTTGTTACACCATTTTGCTGATAAATATAGTAGAGTAATTTCATGCAATGTCTTATATTTGATTCCTCTTGGTGATGAAAATATTAAGTCCAGATAATTACCTGCTAATCTCCTATTCATATAATTAGGAAATAAAATCCTACTACTCAAATACCCAGGCACTGTTCCATACAGTATCGAGTAAACCAAAGTACATAACAGGAGTGGAGGAGTGGCCTAGTGGTTAGGGTGGTGGACTTTGGTCCTGGGGAACTGAATTTGATTCCCACTTCAGGCACAGGCAGCTCCTTGTGACTCTGGGCAAGTCACTTAACCCTCCATTGCCCCATGTAAGCCGCATTGAGCCTGCCATGAGTGGGAAAGCGCAGGGTACAAATGTAACAAAAAAAAAATTCCCTTTGCCTCCACTGGAAGCCAGTATAATTCAACATACAAAGGGGTCACTCTTTCATATTTAGTTTTGGTTAGAATCAATCTAGCCATTACATTTTGCGCAGATTGTGATCTCTTCTTTACTAAAGTGCTACAACTCACATATAAAACATGACAGTAATGTATCTGCAATAAAATCAAAGATTGCACTAACATTCTAAAATTATCCTTATTAAAACAATATGTCTCAATGTTTTTTTGAACACAAAATGCTCTTTTAATCACAACCTGAGGCTGTTTTTCCAGGGACAAATGCTTATCCATCACAACACTTAGTATTTTTAATTGTGTTTCCACATTCAGATAAGAACCATCAAAACCCAGTTATAATTCAGCAATATCAATATGGGGAGCTGTTATAATTAAAAATTTTGTTTGATCTCAGTTTGGCTTCAGATGTAAGCAGGCCGCCCATCTCTCTACTAAAACAATACTGCAATTAATAAATGAATTGACATCGTCCTCATCTTTTAAAAAAGGAAAATATAATGCAATATCATTCGCATAAGAGAAACAATACATACCCTCTTTTTCCATAAAAAATCCCCCAGGGTAGACATCAAGGCATTAAATAATATTGAAAATGGGGGGAAACTTGTGGCATCCCACTATCTGCTTTCAACTCATCTGACGAAGCCTCATTCATCTTTACACTGTAGGATCTATACTTAATAAATCCTCTCATCTAATCCAGCACGACTTCCAATACCAAAGGAGCTCAAAAGCTCCAGAAGAATTCCATCACCAAATCAAAATGCAATATCAATAACTGTTGACCAAAACTCATATCTTTTCTAATATCACTTGTTAAAATACCCAGTAAAGTCTCTGAACTATAACTTCTTCCAAACCCTGACTGATGCAATAAATTATACTGTTCTAGACTAGATAGTTTGTAAATTGAGTTGCAACAATGCCTCCTAATATGGAGAGGAATAGAGGCCACAGGTCTATAGTTTCCAACATCTCCCATATCACCCTTCTGATTCTTTGGAATAGGGGTAAGGATACATATATAGTAACATAGTAGATGACGGCAGAAAAAGACTTTTTGTGTATACCCTACCTTGATTTGTTATTGTCCTCTTCAGGGCACAGACCGTATAAGTCTGCCCAGCACTATCCCCGCCTCCCAACCACCAGTCCCGCCTCCCACCACCGGCTCTGGCACAGACCGTATAAGCCTGCCCAGCACTATCCCCGCCTCCCAACCACCAGCCCTGCTTCCCACCACCGGCTCTGCCACCCAATCTCTGCTAAGCTCCTGAGGATAAGACAACATTGCTTAGTAAGTCCAAAACTGAATCTTCCAATTTCAGAAACCCTAAAAATTCTTGGAGTTACTATTGATCGACACCTAACACTCGAGAATCATGCGAAAAACACAACCAAAAAGATGTTCCACTCAATGTGGAAATTAAAAAGAGACCTTTCTTCCCAAGGACCGTTTTCCGCAACCTGGTACTCAGCCACATAGATTACTGCAACGCACTCTACGCTGGTTGCAAAGAGCAAATAATCAAGAAACTTCAGACAGCCCAGAACACTGCAGCTAGACTAATATTCGGTAGAACAAAATATGAAAGTGCTAAACCCCTATGAGAAAAGCTACACTGGCTCCCACTTAAAGAACGCATCACGTTCAAAACATGCACCCTAGTTCACAAAATGCTCCAGCCAACATGTCAGACCTGATAGACTTACCACCCAGGAATGCTAAAAAATCATCCCGCACATTCCTTACTCTTCACTTCCCCAACTGTAAAGGTCTAAAATACAAACTAATGCATGCGTCAACCTTCTCCTACCTGAGCACACAATTCTGGAATGCGCTGCCGCGCAACTTAAAAACGATCTATGAACTAACTACCTTCCACAAACTACTGAAGACCCATCTCTTTAACAAGGCATACCACAAAGATCAACAAATGTGAACTCCTATACATATCTCCAGAACTGTCTTACAATATTTGCTTGTTAAACTACTATCATGTTTTATCAATATCATGTTACCAAAGTTCCTTCTGTAATACTAAATATATATTTTTCTTATTTTCACCATTCATGGTGTATTGTAAGCTACATTGAGCCTGCAAAGAGGTGGGAAAATGTGGGATACCAATGCAACAAATAAATAAATAAATAACCCACTGCATTCCTAATTTCACATTGCCGTGCTGATTAGAATTACAAATGTTATTGCCAAAGCTTCAGAGTTGTATTATAATTGGTGTTTTAAATTAACACACATTTAAAGGTTAAAATTAGATACAAAAAATAAAAATAGGAGGGAAGAGGTTTTCTGACTAATGATGTGTTATGCAGCAGCTATGCCATAAAATTAGCGCTGCTTTACTGAAGTCTTTCCTCCACTTGAAAGAATTTTTAATTCTGTGATTTGACAGCAGACTTTGTTGTACTTGAGTATGTGAATGCATGTATTAGTCTGCAAGCTGGTAGCTTTTTATAGTATTTTTTTCTTTTTTTGCCATTTTGGAATTATAGCAATCAAAAGCACCATTTTAATGACTGAGGGCCTCTTTACCAAGCTGCAGCAAGAGGGCCTGCGCTGGCGTGTTTTTGATGCACGCTAAGGCCCCCCTTTACCACTGTAGGTAAAAGATAGGTCTTTCTTTTTTTAAAGAAATGGCCGTGTGATAAGTGAAGCCATTTCAGGGGGAAGCCCTTACCACCACCCACGGAGGTAACAGTAAAGGCTCCCGCGCTAACCCGGTGGTAACCAGGCAGCATGCGGCACTGCCTGATTACTGCCGGGTACACACTGGAGTTACAAAAATAAATATATGACGGCACGCAGGGGGGTGGGAAGTACCATTGGGTTGCTGTGGTAGCTCAGCAGTACTTCCTTTTTAGCGAGCGTTAAGCCTGTGTTCAGCTTACTGCCGCTTTGTAAACGGGACACCGAATTAGCTTCTTCTTACTCCTGGATAAATGTCATCCCTTTGTCTTCACTCTTACAGCTCTGAAAATTATCTTGCCCTACAGTGGAATTTTTGCCATTTCCTTTTCGCTAAGTGTAACAACTAATATCCATCAGTGTTTAGCCAAACCTTTTCAGGCTGGCATTCTAACCCAAATGTCTTCATCACTACCTTTCCCAGGTCCGGTACCAGAAGATTTGCTTTGTGCTTGAGAAGACCCATTGTAGCCTCCTTTGCTGTAATCTCCAGCTGCAGTTCCTTGTGTTAAGTCATCGTAACCTATCAGCACATCAAGAGACACAGAAAACCCCCCCACAAAATTTAGCACAGCTCAACAGGAAAGGCAAATCAAATCAAGGACAAGCATATATAGGAAGTAGTACACCAATAATCTTACCTGTCCCATAACCATGTTGTCCATAACCACTCGCCTGCTGAAAGGGAGTGGAAGCGGTGTTCAAGTTCACCCCATGCTGTTTGGCTGATGCTGGCGGTACCTGGGGATCAACATGCAGAAGACAAATATTAACAATGAGAAGCCATCAACAAGTACACCAAGCTACATTTCTTTTTAAACAGACATTCACATACCACCACTGATGTGTTAAAGATACCAGTAAAGAAAGACCATATCACTTTTCCAGTTCTGAAGGTTGTCGAAAATAATGAATGCTTACGTCTGATGTTTATTTACCATGAACCATATCAGGTTGGCCAAGTCAGCTACCTGATTGGCTGAATGTTTAATTTTCAAGTGAGATAGACAGATCATATAAAATGTTATGAGAACAATATTGTAGTCTAAGTTTCTTTACTAAGAAAATTAATAAAATATTTAAAAAAAACATAGTGCCACAGGAGAATAATCATACATAGAAAATGAAGGCCGATAAAGACCATATGGCCTATCCATACCATCTACTATCTCTGCCTCTCCCTTAGAGATTCTATGTACTTGTCCCAATCTTTCTTGAATTCAGATAATAGTCCTCTCCACTACCTCCACACCTGGAAGTCATTTCATGTATTCACCACCCTTTTCATGAAGAAGTCTGTCCTCTTTCATCTTCAACTTATGCTGTCTTAGCTAAGCTATGAGGGCAATTAATGGAATGTCAGCCATACAAGCAAGAAAAGGGTGAAAAAACAGGACAGAATTCTTCTCTCTTTATTTTAAGTACTGTTCCAAAATACTCACAGCACAGGACTATAAACTCAGAGAGAGAAGACAAAGGAGCTTCTCCAGTAATTGAACTCAAGGCACAAATTAAGAACAGGTGTGCCTGCCTCGTCCATTTGATTAACAAGAAAAAAAAAATCATCAAATTAAGGCCTAGAGGAATGAATTAGAAAGCTCAGAATGACTCTTTCTGTGGTCTGCTGTTGTTGATTCCTTGGCACATCATCCACATTCTGATATAATGACATCACCAAAAGATGAATGATATAGAAACAAACCTTACATTAGCCCTGGAGTTTTGTTTGACCCACTCTTGCACACGGAAGTCATGTGACTCATCTATACTGACATACAAAACTAAAACACAGCTTACTTCTAACTATAATTTAATTTTCCTTGACCCAACAATAATCACAGCATCAAGTAGTGTCACTGCTGCAGTTTAGAGATCTTTAAGGTAAATATAACTCTAAGGCCATATGCCAAAGCTATAACCAGAGAGATATTTAGCCTTACTTACACCTACCTACCCTAAACAAACTCCCTGTGGAATGAAATAATTCTCTGATGCACTAAAGCAACAACTTTCATAGAATTGCTTTTTCAAGATCTGTTTATTGATCAAGATAAAGAAAACATGTCAGCTCATAAAAAGGAGTGAGTGCAATTAAGTGATCACAGCCTCACATTATCAGTACAATATAAGAACATAAGAGCCATACTGGGTCAGACCAATGGTCCATCGTCCATCTAGCCCAATATCTTGTTTCCAATAGTAGCCATCCAGGTCAAAAGTACCTAACAAGATCCCAGAACAGTAAAACAGATTTTATGTTGCTTATCCTAGAAATAAGCAGCGGATTTTCCCAAGTTCATTTTAACAATGGCTTATTGACTTTTCTTTTAGGCAACTGTCCCAACATTTTTAAATCCTGCTAAGCTAACTGCTTGTACAACATTCTCTGGCAACAAATTCCAGAGTTTAATTACACATTGAGTGAAGAAATATTTTCTTTGGTTTGTTTTACATTTACTACTTATTAGCTTCATTGCGTACCCCCTAGTCCTAGTATTTTTGGAAACAGTAAACAAACGATTTACTTCTACCTGTTCCACTCTACTCAGTATTTTATAGACCTCTATCATATCTCCCCTCAGTCGTCTCTTCTTCAAGCTGAAGAGCCCTAGCTGCTTTAGACTTTCCTTAAAGGGAAGTAGTCCCATTATCTCTATCGTTTTTTTGTCACCCTTCTCTGTACATTTTCTATGTTCATATAACTTTTATTGATTTTATATACTTTACAGAGATACCAGCACTGCATACTGTAATACAGCCAGTAATTACTTGATAAAGAAAGGAAAAACTACCACATCGATAGCAAAACATAATTGGCTTCATTAGACCTCTAAATGAAAAAGGGGGGGGGGGTAGGAATAAGTGAAGTTTAACACCATTTTACAATAACATTTAAAAGTAAATTATGGTTCCGTAAGTCCCTTAATTTTATATCTCTGCAGCTATTTACCATCTAGGGAGGTCTGGAGTTGATCAGGAATATAATATACATATTTTACCTGATTTAATCTAATAATACATTTGCAAGAGTATGCCAGGAGGAAAGAGCCCCCTAATTCCAAAACTTTAGACCTCATAGAAAGAAATTTTTTTCGCTTCTCCTGAGTAAATTTACTCACATCTGGGTAGAGCCAGTTTTTCTGGCCCGCAAATATCCGGTTGGATGATTTAAAGTAAAGACGCATTATTGAGTTTAAGTCCTGCTGAAAAACAAATGAGGCAATCAAGGTCCCTCTTTCAGGTGCTTCAATTGTCTGTTCCAAAATGGCTGTAACATTTTTTAAGTCTGTTGGGCTTTCTGTATCCTTTCTTTTCATCGTAGTTGGTATATAATAAATCTTATTCAATGGGGGAAACACTTCTTGAGGAAATTGCAAATTTTCTTTCAAATATCTACAAAACATATCTTTTGGTGATACACCCAACATCCTTGGAAAATTTAAGACGCAAAGGTTTAATCTCCTATTATAATTCTCAACTTGTTCTAACTTCCTTCTTAAGTCCATGGTATCCTTAATCACAGCCACCTTGAATTCATCTATTTGCTTGGTCTCTTTCTGTAAGGCCTCAATGAGAAATCTTGATTCACAGTATCTAGGGAGCTCTTCACCTCCTGTACTTTTAAACTCAATGACTTTACCTCCTCTGATGATTGTTTCAGGGTTATGTCCATTTCCAATAACTTCTTCCAGATCCTATCCAAGCCCACCTCCATTTCTCCTGCAACCCCAGTTGTTTTTTTGAGAGTCAAGCTTCCCTCTGGGCTCCTCAGTTTCGCCCCTTCCGGGTTCCGAGAGAGACCCCGCTCGACTCAGCGTTGTCGCAGGGCAAGGAGGCGTCACAGAGTTTGGCGGGGAGAAAGATATCTCAGTTTCCAGCAGGGGAGCCTCTTCACCGGCTCGCCCCGCAAAGGACTCCGCTCCGCTTCTTTAGGACAAGGCTGGGAAGAAGCGCTCCAAACCAACCGCTACCGGAGGTAAGGGATCTCCCCGGAGCGTCCCTTTTTGTTTCGTATGCGGCATAGTTGAAAAATACAAGCAAAAATCTACTAATAGTGGCAGTTGAGGACAGGAGCTTGCTTCCTACGCTACCGCTTACGGCGCCATCTTAACACGCCCCCCGTACATTTTCTAATTCTGCTACATCTTTCTGTAGATATGCTGACTAGAACTGCACAAAGTATTCGAGTTTTTGTCTCACCATGGAGTGCTACAAAAGCATTATAATATTCTCATTTTTATTTTCCATTCCTTTCCTAATAGTTCCTGACATTCTATTTGCTTTCTTAGCCGCCGCTGCACAGAGAAGCGGAGGGTTTCAACATTACCATCAACGATGACACCTACATCCTTGTTCCCTGATTCCTAAAGTGGAACCTTACATCACTTAGCTATAGTTTGGGTTCCTCTTTCCCACATGAACATAAAAATATTCATACTGTGTCAGATCAACGGTCTATCTAGCCCAGTATTCTGCTACCATCAATGGCCAATCCAGGTCACAAGTACCTGGCAGAAACCAATTAGTAACACCATTCCACACTACCAATCCCAGGGGCAATCAGTAGCTTCCCCCATGTCCATCTCAATAACAGACTATGGACTTTTCCTCCAGGAACTTGTCCAAACTTTTTAAAAACCCAGATACGTTAACCGCCGTTACCACATCCTCCGGCAACAAGTTCTAGAGCTTAGCTATTCTTTAAGTGAAAAAATATTTCCTTCTATTTGTTTTAAAAGTATTTTCATGTAATTTCATTGAGTGTCCCCCTGGTCTTTGCGCTCTATGAATGAGTGAAAAATCGATTCACCTCCATCCGCTCCACAACACTCAGGATAATGTAGACTTCAATCATAACCCCACCCCTCAGCAGTCTCTTTTCCAAGATGAAGAACCCTAACCTCTTTAGCCTTTCCCTCATTTGGGAGCAGTTCCATTCCCTTTATCATTCTGGTAGCTTTTCTTTGAACCTTTTCTAATTCAGTTATATATTTTTTGAGATACGGTGACCAGAACTGAACACAACACTCAAGGTGAAGTCGCACCATGGAGTGATACACATAGGCATTCTAATATCCTTGGTCTTATTTTGCATCCCTTTCCTAATAATTCCTAGCATCCTGTATGCTTTTTTGGCCATCGCCACACACCGGGCAGAAGATTTCAGAGTATTGTCTACAATGACACCTAGGTCTTTTTCTTGAGTGCTGACTCCTAAAGTGGACCCTAGTATCAGATAACTATGATTCAGATTATTCTTCCCAATGTGCATCACTTTGCATTTGTCTATATTAAATTTCATCTGCCATTTTGATGCCCAGTCTAACAGTTTCCTAAGGTCTTCCCGCAATTTTTCACAATCCGCATGCATTTTGACAACTTTGAATAGTTTCGTGTCATCTGCAAATTTAATCCCCTTCCTCATCGTCCAATTTCCAGATCATTTATAAATAAGTTAAACAGCACTGGTCCCAGTACATATCCCTGTGGCACTCCACTATTCATCCTCTTCCATTGAGAAAAATAGCCATTTAACCCTACCCTCTGTTTTCTGTCCAATAACCAATTCACATCCCATGACGCCTTACTTTTCTCAGGAGTCTCTCATGAGGTACTTTGTCAAAAGCTTTCTTAAAATCTAGATACACTACATCAACTGGCTCACCTTAATCAACATGTTTATTCACACCTTCAAAGAAATTAAGCAAATTGATGAGGCAAGACCTCCCTTGGCCGAATCCATGCTGACTCTGTCCCATTAAACCATGTTTGTCTGTAATTTTATTTTTTATAATAGTTTCCACTATTTTCCCCAGTACTGAAGTCAGGCTTACCAGTCTGTAATTTCAAGGATCACCCCTGGAACTCTTTTTAAAAATTGGAATTACATTGGCCACCCTCCAGTCTTCAGGAACTATGGTCGATTTTAACAACAGGTTACAGATCACTAGCAGCAGATCAGCAATGTTATGTTTCAGTTCTTTCAATACCCTGGGGTGTATACCATCTGATTCAGGTGATTTATCACTCTTTGTCAATTTTACTCAGTACATCTTTCAAGTTCACCAAGATCTCTTTCAGTTCCTCCACATTGTCACTCGTGAAAACCATTTCCAGTATAGGTAGATCTCTTACATCTTCTTCCATCAAAGCCAAAGCAAAGAATTCATTCAATCTCTCCACTATGGCCTTCTTCTCCCTGAGTGCTCCTTCCTGATCTAACAGTCCCCACAGATTCTCTCGCAGTCTTTCTGTGTCTGATATACCTGACAAAAGTGTTACTATGAGTTTTCATCTCAGCGGCAAGTTTTTCTTCATATTCTCATTTAACCTTCTTTATCAATGCTTTGATCCGTTGGGAAACAGTGATCATAAAATGATCAAATCTGAACTATCTTGAGTGAAGTCACTAAGGAATTTTACTGTAGCTGCTTTTAGTTTTCGAAAGGACGACTGACAAAATGAGGAAAATGGTTAAAAAGGAGCTGAAAAGGTCAGATGCAAAGTTTAGGATTTTAAATAGGGCATGGATGTTGTTTAAAAATACCATCGTGGGAACCCAGACTAGATGTATTCCACATATTAACAAAGGTAGAAAAAAAGAGCAAACAACAGCCAGTATGGTTAAAAGGTGAGGTGAAAGAGGCTACTAGAGCCAAGAGAACATCCTTCACAAAAATAGAAAAAGGATCTGAATAAAGAAAATAAGAATGAACATAAGAAACTGTCAAGTCAGATGCAAAGCATTGATAAAGAAGGAGTGGAGGAGTGGCCTAGTGGTTAGGGTGGTGGACTTCGGTCCTGGGGAACTGAGTTCGATTCCCACTTCAGGCAGAGGCAGCTCCTTGTGACTCTGGGCAAGCCACTTAACCCTCCATTGCCCCATGTAAGCCGCATTGAGCCTGCCATGAGTGGGAAAGCGCGGGGTACAAATGTAACAAAAATAAAATAAAAATAAATGAGAATATGAAGAAAAAATTGCCGCTGAATCTGTTGCTGTAATTTCAGCTGCTTCTGTTCAATCAAGAAAAGATTTTTTGAAAAGGTGAGGTTGCACCATGGAGCGATATAGAGGCATAATCATATTTTTGGTCGTATTTTGTATCCCTTTCCTAATAATTTCTAGCATCTTGCTTGCTTTTTTGGCAGCCTCTGAGTGAATTCTATTTAAACATAGTAAACATAGTAGATGACGGCAGAAAAAGACCTGCACGGTCCATCCAGTCTGCCCAAGAAGATAAATTCATATGTGCTACTTTTTTATTTGTACTGTCCTCTTCAGTGCACAGACCGTATAAGTCTGGCCAGCCCTATCCCCACCTCCCAACTACCAGTCCCGCCTCCCACCACCAGCTCTGGCACAGACCGTATAAGTCTGCCCAGCACTATCCCTGCCTCCCACCACCGGCTCTGGCACAGACCGTATAAGTCTGCCCAGCACTATCCCCGCCGCCCAACCACCAGCCCCGGCACAGACCGTATAAGTCTGCCCAGCACTAGCCCCGCCTCCCAACCACCAGCTCTGCCACCCATTCTAGGCTAAGCTCCTGAGGATCCCTTCCTTCTGCACAGGATTCTTTTATGTTTATCCCATGCATGTTTGAATTCCGTTACCGTTTTCATCTCCACCACCTCCCGCGGGAGGGCATTCCAAGCATCCACCACCCTCTCCGTGTCATCTGTCAGTCAACTGATTTCTGATCCTGGTTCACCATTTTGGGACCCACTCCCCGAGGAACTCAGTTTACTTATAAGCATCCTATGAATAACACGATCAAAGGCTTTGCTGAAATCTAAGTGGACCACAACCAGTGCATACCCTTGATCTAGTTCAAAGAAATCAGATTCATTGGCATGATCTTCTTTTGGTAAAACTATGTTGACTCAGATCTTGCAAACAATTTGATTCTAGAATGTTCACTATCCTTTCCTTATGCAGTGTCTCCCTGTATTTTGCCACCACCAATAAAAGGTTTATCAGACTGCAGTTTCCCACCTGTTGTGTTACCACTTTTATGAAGAGCAATCACATCATCCCTTCTCCTGTCCATTGGAACCTCTGTCTCCAAGGATCTGTTAAATATATTCATTAGAGGACCTACCAGAACTTCTCAGAGTTCTCTCAGTATCCTAGGATATACCTAATCCAGCCCCATAGATCTGTCCACTTTTAGCTTTGGAAGTAACATTTTATACTATGAATAGTGAGGTATCTACTCCACTCTCTTAGGGGCCTTGGCCAATCATTTCAGGTCCTTCTCCAATATTTTTCTCTGTGAACACTGAACAGCAATATTTGTTTAGCATTTCCACCTTTTCCTCATCACTCCTTAGAATATTTGAATCTTGCCTTCTGGCCTTCCTCTTCTACCCAACCTAAAAAAAATTATTGTCAGCTTGCTTTACATTTTTAGCCTTTTTCACTTGTGTGTATGCTGATGTGATCCTGATTTCTCTCTTTGGCTCATTTTTGTATTGCATATTTTCTGTGTTGCCTTCTTGTGATCTTCTACATTTTGTGAACGCTAGCTGTTTTGCCTTTATTTTTGCAACCACTTCTTTGGAGAGCTGTACTGGTTTCCTTTCCCTCTTGCTTTCAATTATTTTCTTTACATAAAGATCCTTTTCTCTTTTTAAAGTCCTTTTCAGTTTAGTCCACAGTTTTTTCCTTCCACCCTGAAAAATCCTCCTTTAGGTACTTATCCCTTTTGCTGGAGTCAGCATGATTGAAATCCAGGACTTTGGGTTTCGTGTGACTGGAATCCACTTTAGCTTTTATATCAAGCCACACTGTGTGATGATCACTACTGCAGAAATGGGCACTCATCTAGTCATTAGACATATTTTATCCATTCGCGAGTACTAGATCCAGCGTCAATCCTCCCCTAGAGTTTTCTGCCACCATTTGCCTAAACAAAGCCCCTTGCAAGGCATCTATATTTTCTACTTCTCTCCAGATTTACAGATGGTATACACCAAATCCACATCTGGTAGATTCAAATCACTCAGTATTATCACCTCTTCTTTCACTCCCACTTATCCTCCATCAGATCCCTGCCATCTTTTCTTTCAAGTGCTATCCACAGTCTCCTCTTTTCCCCTCACACCCCCTGCATTACAGCTGGCTTTTTTAAACAGAGAAGGGTGACGAAAATGATAAAGGGGATGGGACAACTTCCCTATGAGGAAAGTCTAAAGCGGCTAGGGTTCTTCAGCTTGGAGAAAAGGCGGCTGAGGGGAGAATGATAGAGGTCTATAAAATAATGAGTGGAGTGGAACGGGTAGATGTGAAGCGTCTGTTTACGCTTTCCAAAAATACTAGGACTAGGGGGCATGCGATGAAGCTACAAAGTACTACATTTAAAATGAATTGGAGAAAATGTTTTCTTCAATCAATGTGTAATTAAACTCTGGAATTTGTTGCCAGAGAATGTGGTTAGCTTAGCAGAGTTTAAAAAAAGCTTTGGACGGCTTCCTAAAGGAAAAGTCCATAGACCATTATCAAATTGGACATGGGGAAAATCCACTGCTTATTTCTGGGATAAGCAGTATAAAATGGTTTGTACTTTTTTAGGATCTTACCAGGTATTTGTGACCTGGATTGGCCACTGTTGGAAACAGGATGCTGGGCTTGATGGACCTTTGGTCTGTACCAGTATGGCAATACTTATGTAATTACCCCCTTTTCTTATCACTTCTAAATAGATTACAACTAGGTATGAAGATCTGGTTCAGCTAGTCTCATGAACAGGATGTCTCTTAATGGCCACAATGTCCAAATCATTTACATTAGCCCACCATACGGCTACTGCTGTCCAGCGCATCATCACGACTAAAGATAACTGAAGGATTTCACAGCCAGATCCTTGCAATAGTTTTTTCCTGTTGTCAAGCCCTATATTACAGCAACAGAGCTTTATCAAGACCCCTGCGGCAGGCCTTCGGGCTGAAACACGGCTGTGTTGGGTCGTTTTAAAGTTATTCCAATGAAGACTTTTTTTTTGTCATCCTCCTTGGATTCAAATCCATTTTCACCATAGGTGCTTCCAGACCAGAAATTTTGTTGCCTAGACTGGGGACATTAGTATTTCTAGCCTTCCAGCACTTTTTGGTTGTATAGTTTTCATTCCAGGCTCTTCTTCCTGTATTTTGCTAATGAATGAGTTAAGATGCTGCCTTTTATTTTAGCTACTATTGTATGGTTTTGCTAGGGGGTGACATCCTGTACTTTTCTTCCATCTGCCAATCCTTTCTTCTAGTTTAAACACCTATCTATGTTATTGTTTGAATTTTCCACTTAGGCTCCTCCTTCCTGCTAAGGAAGACCATTATTATACTATAGTCTATTGTTTTCCACATATTGCCCCAACTACCTATATACCTAAAGCCTTTTTTTTTGTTACATTTGTACCCCGCGCTTTCCCACTCATGGCAGGCTCAATGCGGCTTACATGGGGCAATGGAGGGTTAAGTGACTTGCCTAGAGTCACAAGGAGCTGCCTGTGCCTGAAGTGGGAATAGAACTCAGTTCCCCAGGACCAAAGTCCACCACCCTAACCACTAGGTCACTCCTCCACCTTACAGTAGGGTTGGAGCCATGTATTAAAATTGGTTGTGCAATACAGCCTCTGTTCTCCCTTACCATGAACAGGTAACATAGTAACATACATAGTAAATGACGGCAGAAAAAGACCTGCACTTGATTTGTACCTGTCCTTTTCAGGGCACAGACCGTGTAAGTAGAACTTTAAAAAAAAAGCTATAGTGTTGACTATGGTTTAAAGTCTCTCCCAAATTTTGGAAGTCTCTCTGCACTTCAGTTGTGCTGCTTCTGACCAAGTCATTTGTTCCCAGATGGAACAAAGAAAAAAAAATAACTTAGAGAAGCAGCTGCGAGGGTCAAAAATTTACAACAGGGTGCTGTTCAAAAATACCATCCTGGAAGCCCAGGCCAAATATATTCCGTGTATTAAAAAAGGAGGAAAGAAGACCAGACGACAGCCAGCATGATTAAAAAGTGAGATGAAGCTATTAGAGCTAAAAGAAAATCCTTCAGAAAATGGAAGAAGGAACTGACTGAAAATAATAAGAAACAGCATAAGGAATGTCAAGTCAAATGCAAAGCGCTGATAAAGAAGGCAAAGAGGGACTTTTAAAAAAAGATTGCGTTGGAGGCAAAAACACATAGTAAGACTTTTTTTTACGTATATTAAAAGCAACAAGCTGGCAAAACAATCAGTTGGACCGCTAGATGACCGAGGAGTTAAAGGGGTGATCAGGGAAGACAAAGCCATTGCAGAGAAATTAAATGAATTCTTTGCTTTGGTCTTCACCGAGGAAGATTTGGGAGTGATACCGGTGCCAGAAATGGTATTCGAAGCTGACTAGTTGGAGAAACTGAATGAAATCTCTATAAACCTAAAGGATGTAATGGGGCAATTTGACAAACTGAAGAGTAGCAAATCTCCTGGACCGGATGGTATTCATCCTAGACTACTAATAGAAATGAAAAATGAACTGGCAGTACTATTGTTAGTAATATGTAAATTATCTTTAAAATCAAGCGTGGTACCGGAAGATTGGAGGGTAGCCCATGTAACGCTGATATTTCAAAAAGGTTCCAGAGGGGATCCAGGAAATTATACACCAGTGAGCCTGACATCGGTGCCAGGCAAAATGAGAGAGACTAAAATTCCACAGCATATTCAAAAGCATGGATTAATGAGAGAGACTAAAATTGCACAGCATATTCAAAAGCATGGATTAATGAGAAAGTCAACATGGATTTAGTGAAGGGAAATCTTGCCTCACCAATCTATTACATTTCTTTGAAGAGGTGAGCAAACATGTGGATAAAGACGAGCCAGTTGATATTCTGTATCTGGATTTTCAAAAGGCGTTTGACAAAGTACCTCATGAGACTCCAGAGGAAATTAGAGTCATGGGATAGGAGGTAGTGTCCTATTGTGGATTAAAAACTGGTTAAAGGATAGAAAACAGAGAGTAGGGTTAAAAGGTCCATATTCTCAATGGAGAAGGGTGTTCCTCAGGAGTCTGTGCTGGGGCCGCTGCTTTTTAACATATTTATAAATGATTTAGAGATGGGAGTAACTAGTGAGGTAATTAAATTTGTTGACGACACAAAGTTATTCAAACTTGTTAAATCGTGAGAGGATTGTGAAAAATTACAAGAGGACCTTACAAGACTGGGAGACTAAATGGCAGATGACGTTTAATGTGAGCAAGTGCAAAGTGATGCATGTTGGAAAGAGGAACCCGAACTATAGCCATGTAATGCAAGGTTCCACGTTAGGAGTCACGGACCAAGAAAGGTATCTCGGCGTCTTTGTTGATGATATGTTGAAATGCTCTGCTTAGTGTGCTGTGGCGGCTAAGAAAGCAAATAGAATGTTAGGTATTATTACGAAAGGAATGGAAAATAAAAGTGAGGACATTATAATGCCTTTGTATTGGTCCATGGTGTGACCTTACCTCGAATACTGTGTTCAATTCTGGTCGCTGCATCTCAAAAAAGATATAATGGAATTAGAAAAGGTACAGTGAAGGGCGACAAAAATGATAAAGGGGATGGGCCGACTTCCCTATGAGGAAAGGCTGAAGCGGCTAGGGCTCTTCAGCTTGGAGAAGAGACAGCTGAGGGGAGATATGATAAGAGGTCTATAAAATAATGAGTGGAGTGGAACGGGTAGACATGAATCGTTTGTTTACTCTTTCCAAAAATACTAGGACTAGGCGGCATTCGATGAAGCTACAAAGTAGTAAATTTAATACAAATCGTAGAAAATGTTTCTTCACTCAACGTGTAATTAAACTCTGGAATTTGTTGCCAGAGAATGTGGTAAAGGCAGTTAGCTCAGCGGGGTTTAAAAAGGGTCTGGATGGCTTCCTAAAGGAAAAGTCCGTAGACCATTATTAAAGTGACATGGGAAAATCCACTGCTTATTTCTGGGATAAGCATCATAAAATGTATTGAGCTTTTCTGGAATCTTGCCAGGTATTTATGACCTGGATTGGCCACTGTTGGAAACAGGATACTGGGCTTGATGGACCTTTGGTCTGTCCCAGTATGGTAATACTTATGTACTTATCAATTTTACAATCCTTACTTCTTTTGCTGATTCCACTAACAAATTGGTTTGTGTTCCTGCTAGCTGAGGATCCTGGGATATATTTAAGCTTTACCTCTTGAACAATGCTGCCAAATTAACATCTTTAATAATGGAGTCATCAAGGAGTAACAATTGTCTGTTTTCTGGCATTTTGACATTACCTGAGTAGTTTTTTGGTACGCTGGATGTCACTTTGCTCTCAAAAAGCTAATTTGGGTTCTGTTATTGTAGCATCACCATTTCTCAAAGATATTCTTTGAGGGAATGAATGTCTGTGCTATAGGTCATATCCTGTCAGATCCCACTGTAATCCATCTATGTTTGATTCTTTGTGGGAGCATGGATGGATTGTTAGTTTTGGTAACCTTGGGGAGGCCATTATTTCTATTGCATCTAATTCTTCTCTGAGCTCAGCCAACTCTTTTTTTCAAAGCAGAAAGCTGGAGACAGACAGGGGAGGCTCTAATGCTCCAAATGGTTTGGAGCACTGCAGCAATTGTTTTGAATAGTCATTCTGATTACTAGGGTAACATATAGCTCAAACACAACACAGATGTGTTACAAAACTAAATGAAATCTATAGGCTATATAGTTTAGGAAGACTATGTATGTAAATACACATGAATGGTAAAAAAACAAAACTTAAAGGGGAGCATATGTGTTTGCATGTCGTGATGTTTAGATGGTAGCTCTGGCTGTATTGGCTACGACTGGTGTTCAGCTGGCTTGTACGATCTGAGTCCTGCATATAGCAATCCGGTTATAGGATGGGTTAGAGAGAGCTTTGACGGAAACTCCAGTAATTTGGAACAAGTGAACAGTACTAGGCAGACTTTAGGTCTGTGTCCTGAAAATGACAAAACAAATTTGGATATGCTGGAATGAGATTTGACAGCAACTCCTGTAGTTGGAATTTAAGAACAGAGCCGGGCAGACTTCAACGGTCTATGTCCCAGAAACACCAAAGAAAGACCATGACCAAGTATATAATATTAAGTTCACTGTTGATTTGATCTTGAATTGATAATGAATGTGACTGTTGGGCAGACTGGATGGACCATTCAAGTTTTTATCTGCTGTCGCTTACTATGCTACTATATCTTGGGGAGGATGGGTGGCTTGGTCCGAGTTATGTGTTTGCTAGCAGGTGGTGAATGAATGTTTGCTAGCAGGTGGTGAATGAATAACTATCAAAATATTTTTTAAAAAATTATCTGGATAAAATGTGGTCATTTACATAAACTAGTCAACTTTTACCCAGGCAATATGGGGCCAGACGTGGTATCAGAAATTATCAATTTTGAAAATCACCCAAGATTACCGAGTCCTTCTCAGCCTTGCTGTAGTTCAATTTTTCTTTGAACCCAAGGATTGACTACCTACTCCTGCTCCAAGCATGGAGCTAAGCATAGAGTCATTGGCAGTGCCATTGGAAGGTTGACAGATGCTGGTGCTTACAGACTTTTATAGATCTTGATGCCGGTGCACTGACCTTTACTACTACTACTATTTAGCATTTCTATAGCGCTACAAGGCGTACGCAGCGCTGCACAAACATAGATTGTAAGCTCTTTGAGCAGGGACTGTCTTTCTTCTAATAGACAAAAAATAAATAAAGTAAGCAAATCAAATCAATTAATGTGAACGGGAAGGAAGAGAGGAGGGTAGGTGGAGGCGAGTGGTTACAAGTGGTTACGAGTGGTCACATGTAATTTATTTATATTTTTATATTTGTCTAAATTGATGTTCTATTTAATGTTTTCTAGATTTGTATTTATGTGTTTATTTTTAAGGGGTTCTGTGTATGTTTTAAATATATATTCATTCTCTAGCTGTTTCTACCTCCCCTCTCTCCTTTCCTATAATTTAATGGCCTTCCTTTCTGTTTCAATAATTTTCCTATTACTGTACATTACCTTGTTATCACACTGAGGTAAGGTGATTTATTAAACACCAATAAACCATTTGTTAACTTTATTATAGTTAGACATTTATTTGACACTAGGGCTTGTTGTTCTTTTCATTATATCTTTTTATGCCTCTGTGCTTTTGGTGTGATATTCTATTTTACATTGCTGAGAATTGAGCAGGATGGGCAGTATATAACTAGTTTAAAAATGTGAAGTTTTACTGGGGCCAAAAAGAGCTGAGGTTGCTGTGAAGCCCCTAAGCAAGCAACAGTATTACCAGCATTATTGAGCTACGCTGGGCATTTTCAGACTTGGTTTGATTGTAAACTGATGTTACCTGTGTCTTAATATCTTCGCGATTACCTTTCTATTCTATCTTATTTAAAAAAATTAAAAAAAACAACAACCCTGTCTTTTCACTTGCAGAGGATCTGACCTCTAAAAGTTTCTAAACTGTTTTCATCCTATTGCCTATAAAGTAAAATTGTTGATGCATTACGATTTCATATTATTTTTATGCTGGTACTATCTTAAAGGTGCTTTTATGGAACTGTGTTTTGAACTTCAGTGCCAGTGATTTCATATTTTTATGCTGTAATTGTCTTAAAGGTGCTCTCATTAGAACTGTGTTTTGAACCTGTGCCAAGTGACAATCGAACCAATTTGGTTACACAGAATTTGGTGACTCTGGTATCTGTCTTAAAGGTGTGTTTATTACAATTGTGTTTTGAATCTTCAGTGCCAGAGACTCAATCAATTTGGTACATAGCATCTGGTGACTCAGACTTCATACCTCTGGAGGAGGGGCAATTTGTATACAGCTGTGAGGTAAAAGGAAAAAAACAGAACAAAGTTTACTTTGTGAGCTGTCAGCTACGCTGGGCATTTTCAGACTTGGTTTGATTGTAAACTGATGTTACCTGTGTCTTAATATTTTCCTGATTACCTGCTTTCTATTCTATCTTATTTTTAAAAAAACCCAAAACAAAAACCTGCCTCTTCATTTGCAGAGGGTCTGACTCTATAGTCCCATCCACCCCTAGGTGAACTCCCTTTATATAGGGCAATCAAGGGTCAAGTATCTTCATTACACCATAATTGGTCAATCCTACTCCTTGTTATCCCCTATCATAGTTCACTTTTTCATGCTTGTGAATCACATCAACATGATCTTCATTTATTGCAATACATATTCTGCTTTAATCCTAAGGCAATCTATCTGGAACCTTAGAGCTTGTCCTATCTGTCTGAAAATATCAGCTTTGAAAGATGAGATCAAACTCAAGAAGGAATTAGCTACAACTAAAAACGCATCCAAGATTTCTCAATTTCCAGCCAATTTACCACCACTGCCACAGAGAATGAAACAACAGAGGAATAGGTGGGTCACAATAGGCTCCGGTAGACTAAGATCTGTAACAGAAAAAAAGCAACACTGGGTCTTCAGGACAGAGATAACTGAAAATGACCCGACACGAGCCGTGTTTCGGCGTACAAACGCCTGCCTCGGGCCAGAATGGTTCTTATGTGTATAATATGGAATAATGGAAATGAACCACGAAGTTAGGGCATATTGCCCACTATGTTGTGATTGTCCGTTTAATCAAACAGAACGCCGTCTGTGAAAAAATCCGCTTTGGACTGTTTGCAGCGATTTTAGTGTGTTTTCCTTACACCATACATATGCTGCATTGCAGTAGTCCAGTTGCAATAGTATTGTTGATTGGACCTGTAACCGGAAAGATTGTCTATGGAAATAGTCTATTATTCTTCTCAGTTTCCATAGTGTTCTGAAGTATTTTGATGTTACTGCTGATATTTGATTGTCCAGTGTTAGGTGTTTGTTGAGGATGATTCCTAGTATTTTAAGTTGTATTTCAATGCGGTATGTTTGTTGGTTGATTGAGAATTTTTGGTAGGATGTGGGGTTGTATGGGCTGGATAGTACTAGGAATTTAGTTTTGTCTCTGTTCAGTTTGAGTTTGAAAGTTGTTGCCCATTCTTCCATGAGGTCCAGTCCTTTTTTATTTTGTCCTGTATGTTTGTGATATCATTTTTAAAAGGTATGAAGATGGTGACGTAGCCTGCATACATAAATGGGTTGAAACCCATTAATTCCAGTTTTTTTCTGAGTAGTGCCATCATTACATTGAACAGTATTGGTGATACTGGCGATCCCTCTGGTACCCTGCACTCAGAGATCCATGAGGCTGATGTTTGGTTGGACATCTTTACAATGTAGGATCTGGTCTTTAGGAAGCCACTGAATCAAGTTGTCACTACACCTATGTAGTTGAGCAGTGTCATTAGTGTGATGTGGTCTACTAGGTCGAAAGCACTTGACATGTCGAATTGTAATAGTAAAACGTTTTGTCCTTGGCATATTATGTTTCTGAATTTCATTATCAGGGTTTTTATGACTGTCTCAGTGCTGTGTTGTGGTCTGAAATCCGATTGGTATTTATGAAGAAAAGAATTTTGTCAAGTATTCCATTAGTTGCTCTATTACTAGACCTTCCATCGTTTTGGTCAGTAGTGGTATTGAGGCTATTGGTCTATAATTTGCGATGTCACTGATCTTGCTGGTAGTGTTTTTGGGGATGGGTGTGAGTACTATGTCACCTTTGTTTGTTGGTAATTGACCTCTTTCAAACATGTATGTGATTTGGTGAGGTACTCGATGAACCAATCTGGTGGGTTTTTCATCATGTAGTTTGGGCATTTGTCAAGTAGGCAGTATGCATGCGTGTATTTTGTCTATAGTGTGGTTGTCGTATGTTTCACAGTCCTGTAGGTAGTCTGTTATGTTTATTTGTTGTTTTGCAAGGTTTGATCTTCAGTTTGTTATTTTCTTTTTGAAGTATTATGCAAGCTCGTCTGCAGTTGGTGGTGTTTCAGTTGTTGCCAATATGTTCTGGGTTTTCAGTAGTTTGTTCATGAGTTCGAATATTTTTTTTCATATTGGTCTGGTCGAAGTTCATATATGTACTATAGTGTTCTGCTTTCACTTTCTTTATGCTGTTTGTGTATGTTCTTATGGCTTTTTTCCATATGGTTTTGTCTGCGTCTGTTTTGTTTTTGGCCCATGCTCTTATGAGTTTCCTACAGAGTTTCTTAACGTGCAGTAGTTTGTCATTAAACCAGGGACGTGATTGTTTTGTGATTTTGTTTTTTGGTTTGAGTGGTGCTATTTTGTTTAGTATGTTTTCACTTGTTTCATCCTAGTTTCTCATGAAGTGTTTATCCTTGGGTGGTATGTCTTTGAGGTCATTTATTGCTGTTGTCCAGAATGCGTGGTTGTCTACTTTTCCTCTGGTTGTGAATGTGTGTTGGGTTCTTGGTTTTCTTTTCTTGCCATTTTCTTTCCATTGTAGTGTGAAAGTCAGCTTGCTGTGATCTGACCACGGTACGTCTTCCCATGTGTAGTTTGTGAATATATGGTTGTTACTCATTGAGAATCTGTGGGCTAATATGTCCTTTTGTGTGTGATGAGACTCCTTGTGCTGTTATGAAGTTCCATTGATTTAAGAAGTTCATTAATGTTCTGTTTGTGTCATTTTGTTTTTCTAGGTGCAGTTTATGTCACCTATTAATAGGACATTTGGGTATTGATGCAGATGTTTGATATGAAGTTCATGAAATCATCTTGGGTGTTTGTCCAGCTTCCTGTTGTGCGGTAGAATAATGTGATGCATAGTTGGTCAGTTAATTTTTTGTCGGTAATTTTGCCTGCTAGGATTTCGATTGTTGAGGATGTGTTTATAAACAGGTTCTTCCGTGAAGGAGGATTTGTATATTATTGCAACGTCTCCTCCCCTCCTTTTATTTTTTGTTACATTTGTACCCCGCGCTTTCCCACTCATGGCAGGCTCAATGCGGCTTACATGGGGCAATGGAGGGTTAAGTGACTTGCCCAGAGTCACAAGGAGCTGCCTGAGGTGGGAATCGAACTCAGTTCCTCAGTTCCCCAGGACCAAAGTCCACCACCCTAACCACTAGGCCACTCCTCCCTCTGGTTCTGTTGATATGTATTATTTTGTATAGCTTAAGGGACAGAGAAGGTAAATCAATATCCTTTGTGATATATAGAGAGTAACAACTAGTGGATATGTTAACAGAGATCCTTTTATCTAAAGCAGGAAAGGCACCTGTGACAATGAATGGTTTAGTTTTCAGAAACAGCTGTAATTTGGATGGAGTAAAGTTAATTGGTGATAAGTAGTGTATTTAGAAAGGCTATTTAGGAAGTGTCAGTCCTGGAGTGGGTGGGATGAGGGGAAGACAAGGTTTACAGATGCGCCAGAAACACCAAAAACCACAGCTCTAAGAAAGGATTATCGATATGCCAGAAAATAACTTATCTCAGTGAGGTTTCAGGCAGGAGTCAACAGACCATGTGGTGGCCCCTCAGCTTCCTCAAAGCAGGAGTTTTAGCCATGCCAATGCTGTTCAAACCTGTCTATAAGAAACCAGGTGGGGGAGGGAGAGGGCTCAACACACTTTAAAGAGTTTTAGCAGTTTTTAAATGTAGTGCCCAGATTAACAGATAAATAAAAACAGTCAATAGGCAAGTTATAAAAACACAGAAAAGAACAGCAGATAAAACAGTTAAAAAATATATATAAATAATGCGCGGTTGGATCACTCCTTGGGGGGCGGGTACTGTAGTAAGAGAAGTAGGAGAGCATTGGAAGAGTTTTTTCGAGGATTGGAGATGGTGGATAGCTGGCGACTGATGCATCCAACACAGAGGAATTATACATTTTACTCTCATGCGGGTAATTCGTATACTCGTATTGACGGTATATGGGTGCATCGTAATTTGTGGGGAGCCATGAGGAAGGCGGAGATAGAGCATATCCAGATTTCGGACCATGCCCCAACTTGGGTTACTTTGGAGGGTTCTTTAGGAGGAGCAAAGAAGGGGTTTTGGAGATTGAATGAATCACTTTTGGGGGATGTGCAGGTCGTAGAGGCAGTTAGGAAGGCCATTGGGGAATATAGGGAGATTAATGATAATGGAGAAGTGAAGGATGGAACTTTGTGGGATGCAATGAAGGCTGTGATTAGGGGAGTTTTTGTCCAATGGGGGTCCCGAAGGAAGAGGGAGAGGGCCAAGTTAGATTTGGATCTGAGGCGGCGTTTAGTAGATTTGGAAATCGACATAAGAGGTCGCAGGATCCAGGAGATTGGCGTGATCTCTGTAAGGTTCGGCAGGAACTTTCTAGGTTGCAGATGAGGGAGGTGGAGTTTGGAATAGCTAAATTGAGACAAGGATTTTTTGAATTCGCCAATAAGGGAGGAGCAAAGTTAGCTAGATATTTGAGGGGGAGGCGGATTAGGTTAAATATACAAAAAATTAAAAATGGGAGGGGGGAGTGGTGTCATACGGATTCGGCAATTCAGGATTGTTTTCTGGGTTATTATAGGGAGTTATATAGGGAGGAGGGTGGGATCTCAAGGGTAGAGATTGGGCATTATTTGGATAAAATTCAGTTACCTAGGCTTACTGAGGTAGAGCAGGGGCAGCTGAATGAAGGCATTAGGGGTGAGGAAGTTATAGGGGTTATAAAGAATTTGAAGAACGGGAAGGCTCCGGGGTTGGATGGGTTTTCGGGGAAATTTTATAAGTTATTTCAGGGGGACGTGGGGGATCTTTTAGTCCGGGTGGGGAATGGGGTGTTAAAAGGGGAAAAGTTGCCACAGTCCATGGTGGAAGCTGGAATAACAGTTTTGAGGAAACCAGGGAAGGATCCCACGTTGTGTGGGGCATATCGACCCATTTCTCTCCTTAATGTGGATGCCAAAATTTTGGCTAAAGTGTTGGCTAATAGATTGAGACGGGTGTTGCCGAATCTTGTTCATAAAGATCAATCTGGATTTGTGTCTAGGAGGACTGTGGGAGATAACATCAGACGCACTATTCATTTATTGTGGTTAGCTCATCAGCGGACAGATCCTGTGGCCTTTTTAGCATTAGATGCTGAAAAGGCTTTTGATAGGGTGAAATGGGTGTATTTGGAAGAAGTGCTACAACGAATGGGGCTGGGGGGGAATTTTAGTGCGTGGATATCAGCATTTTACACAAATCCAAGGGCGTGTATAAGGGTTAATAATAAATTTACCTCATTCTTTGAGATTGAGAGGGGAACTCGCCAGGGGTGTCCTCTTTCGCCCTTGTTACTTGCGATGTATATGGAGCCCTTGGCGATTTGTCTTCGAGAGCATAGAGAGTTGCAAGGGTTGTGGGTTGGGGGGCAGGAACATCGGGGGGCATTATTCGCAGATGATGTGCTATTGTATCTTAGGAATCCGGGGAATACATTGAGGGTAGTGGTGGAGATCTTCCAGGATTTTGGACGGGTAGCGGGACTAAAAATTAATATGGACAAGAGTGAATTGATGGGGGTTAATATTTCGGATGTAGAGGGAGTTAGGTTGCAAGAAATAGTTTCTTTCCGATGGGTTACTAACAAATTTCGGTATTTGGGGATTCAGATTCCCAGGGAGGTCCAGGATTTGTTTAGAGTGAATTATGATCCGGTAATGCAGCAGATTAAGGGTGATTTGATGAGGTGGAGAGGGCTTTGGTTGTCGTGGTGGGGAAAAATTGCGGTGGTAAAAATGAATGTCTTGCCGAGGTTGTTGTTCTTGTTTCAGACCTTACCAGTGCCTATACCTAAAAAGGTACTGAGTAAAATGCAAAGGATGATCTATAGCTTTATTTGGGGAGGCAAAAGGCCCTGTATAGGGCGAGAAGTCTTGTGGGGGGCATTAGAGCAGGGAGGCAGGGCAGTACCGAATGTAGAATGGTATTATCTGGCTGCGTAATTGAGGATTATTCTGGATTGGGATATAGCACAGGGAAAGGCGGGGGTGGTAATTGAACAGGAGCTTTCCGGGTTGCAACCCCTGGCTACGTTGCTCTGGGATTCACAGGGAGGAAGGGAGGGGGAAGGAGGGGTGACCAATCCCTTTCTGAGCCATTTGCTAAAGATTTGGCAGGTGGCTAGAAGGCGATGGGGAGGGGGAGTGAGGGTTTCTACATTGGCCTTTTTGAATTGGGAGGGGAAGTTTAGAGTGGGGAAATGGGATAGAACCTTCTCTAGGTGGGCTCAAATGGGGTTGGTTAGATTTCGGGATGGCTTTCAAGGGGGGAAGTGGGCATCGTTTGATGTGCTGAGGGAAAGGTTTGGTTTACCGGAAGGGGACTTTTTTGCTTATATGCAAATAAGGCATTTCGCTATACAGCAGGGTTGGTTACGGGGAGATCCGATTAAAGGGGAGTGCTTGGAAAATCTTTGGTTGTTGGTGGGAAAACATCCTAGGCCCATATCGATCATATATAAGTATATAAGAGGATGGAAATGGACTAAGCATAAGTTTATGCGGGCTTGGGAAAGGGATTTGGGGAAGACTTTTACTGATGAGGAATGGGAAAGGATTTGGGGGGGTGTGCGAGCGAGTTCAGTATGTGTGCTAATTCAGGAAAATGCATACAAAATAATTACTCGGTGGTATTATACGCCGGATGGACTTCATAAAATGTTTCCTTTGGTATCTGACATATGTTGGAGATGCGGGGAGGTACGGGGGTCGTTTTTGCATGTATGGTGGGAATGTGAGGGATTATTGTCTGTGTGGGAGTCGGTGGTGGGGGTGCTTTCTGCATTGCTTCAGGTGCCTATACCTTTGTCTCCCCAAGTTTGCTTACTAGGGCTTAGCCCGATTAAGTTGGAGTGGTGGCGGGAGAGGATGTTCCGGTGGGGATTAGCGGCAATGAAGTGTTTGATTGCAGCCTCTTGGAAATCTTCTCTTCCGCCTAGCATGGATCAATGGAAGGAGAAGGTGAGGTATTTATTTTTCTTGGAGAGACAAACAGCTGTACGAAGGGATTGCTTTTGGATCCGTCAAAGAGGGTGGAAACTGTTGGAGGGCAAGTTGTTATCATTGGCTTAAGGGGTAAGGGGGTTGTAGTGTATTGCAACCGGTTAGATGAGCAGGAGCAAGTGGTTGAGGGATATCTTTATATAGGAGTTTGGGATTCTTTAAAATAAAAAAATAAAAATTTGTTTGTTTGAATTGGGAAGTATTGGGGGGGGGGGGGGGGAAACTAAAAAAATAAGATTGAAGTCGGGGTGGTGTTATTGTTGATGTAGGGTTATGGAGGGGTCACTTGGTGTGTTGTTTGTCCGACGGGTGAGTCGGATATTGTATTCTTTTGCTTGTTACCATGTATTGATGAGTACTTCAATAAAAAATTATTGAAAAAAAAAAAAATATATATATATATATATATATAAATGCAGTGGCAACAAGGACAGACAAGGATTAGAGGAGAGAGATGGCCAAAACCACAGCTCTAAGGCAGGATTAGCCAGATATGCAAGAAAAATATCTGAAGAACAGTATGATCCTCTACATACCTCCAAGGACACTAAGGTCTTCTCAAGGACTATCAGTAACCACACCCTCTCCAAAAGACATTACACAGTGTGATACCTGCAAGCCAGTCTCTCCGGAGTAGCCCCTACACTCTGGAATGCATTCCCTAAAAGGCTCCGCTTAACACAAGAATATCTCTGCTTCAAGAAGCAGGTTAAAGCTTGGCTCTTCAACCAGGCCTTTAATGGAAGAGGCAACTAACTTGTTGTCTCACTCATGTACACAAGGAATGACACAGGCTGCACATACTGCAGCAGGACATGTTTATCCACTCCTAACCTAGCTGAGATAATCATCTCTCTGACCTCATGTCACCTTTCTTTAAATTAGTCACCTTACTTTCTAACTCCTCTCACTCTCTTTACCTATCTATATGTTAGTAAATGACGGCAGAAAAGACCTGTATGGTCCATCCAGTCTGCCCAACAAGATAAACTCATTTTACATGGTATGAGAACTTACATGAACTATGGAACATATCCTCCAAAACCCATCAAATGAGCATCTCTTACTTACAAACATGGTAGGTCCATACTGGAATGCGCTTGGTACGCCTGGCATGCCAGCATAGTACGGTAACCCAGTGTAGCTGTATCCTGGAGGTAGTGCAGGGTTCAGGAAAGGCTGCTGTGCTGTGTGATGGGCTTGAGACTGGTTCTGCTGAGGTTGGGCAAGTGTGGTAGCAGGGGCAGGAGAAGCAGAATCCCCACGGCCAAACTTGGCTATATCACCTGCAACATGCACAAAACTAACAGTCTTAGGTTACATTATGTCCAAAAAAAGAAATAAATTCTATTGATTCTACTGGTAGGTGGGTGAAATATGAAGAAAGCAGGATAAATAAAATCTCACATTTGGGTGAAATCATCTGACTGAACCCATGCAGGCACGGTCTCCAGTTTATTTACAATAGCTTTTTAGAACATTGCACTGCACATGTGCGTGCATCTTCCTGCCTGTCGTTGCTGCCAGTTGAAATTAAATTTTTTTTAAAATTCCATTTATATAAATGTATGTAGCCCTGGCCCTAGTGATGGAATCAGTCTGGGCCTTATTTCGAGCAGGAGAGGAGTCGGGTCCATAATTGAATTTATAGTTGAGAGCCGGAGTAATCTCCAGGAGGCCATGGGACACCCACCCACCTGACTGGATATCAATTAAGAAATAATCCACTCAATACCTAACAAACAGTAAACTTTACTGAACAGATCAACAGCTATCTCCACACTCCCAGGAATGCTAACAAGGTGATAACTTTATACAAACCGTATACATTATTTACAGTTTTAGTCTCTATGATGTTTGTTTCTGACTACTTTAAGTTTCCACTTCTTTCATTCCATCGGCGCTACATTCCTCTAATTCCCCTGAATACCAGACTAGAGAGTTGCACGGGGACAGAAATCCAACCCATCCCCGCCCGTCCCTGCTGGAATCTTACCCGTCCCCACCCATCCCCACTGGAATCTTACCCATCCCCACCCATCCCCGCAAAAATTTAAACCATCCCAACCCGTCCCCACCCGTCCCCATAAGAATTTAATCCATCCCCACCCATCCCCGTAAGAATTTAATAGTACATAAAAGAAAGTTCCAGTCAGCTCCCTCAGTCTCTTTCTGGATTTGAGCCACAGCACTGTAGGCAAGGAAGGAATGGAAGTTGGAACTTGGAACACTCTGGTGCACACATGTAAGATTTGTCTCTAATTCACTGGCAGTGTGTGCTGAGAGGTCGCCACATGCACGCGCCAGTAGGTCAGGTGACATCTGATTCTCGTGCCTGTGTCAGAGCTGAGGTCTGTGCACCAGCCTGGGAGCAAAGAGGATTAATAGTAACATAGTAAGTGACAGCAAATAGACCTGAACGGTCCATCCACTCTGCCCAATAGTCACACTCATGATCAATTCATCATTAAATCAACGAGTGTGATATTATATACTTGATTATGGTCTTTCTTTCGTGTTTCTGGAACAAAGACCACAGGAGTCTATCTGGCCCCATCCTTATGTTCCAACTGCTGGAGTTGCCATCGAAGCCCACTCCAGCCTATTCATGTTCTCATTTGTGGGACACAGACCGTAAAAGTCTGTCCAGCACTGTCCTCATGTTCCAGCCACTGAAGTTGCTGTCTAAGCCCTTTCCAGCCCATCCTACACCAGATTGCCATGTATGAGACACAGACCATACAAGTCTGCCAGGTATCAGCTCTAGTTCATCACAGCCAGAGTCGCCATCTAAGTGTCACTTGACATATCCACACTCATGCAGCCATTTAAGGTTAGCTTTTATATAACTTCCATTTTCTAATTAGAGATCCTCTGTGTTCATCCCACGCCTTTTTGAATTCCGTCATCATTTGTGACTCTACCACCTCCTTAATGGAAGACTTTCCACATTTATGCTGTTAAAGCAAGGAAGAAGAGGAGGAGGAGGAGGAGACAGCACTCAAATAAATTGGTATTCGGTAGATGAGAGACTGGTGCAGGTGCAGCTTACACTTCCACGGGAAGCCCACAGAACTGGTTCCATCCCCGCGGGAACCCCGCAGGAACTGCCTCCGTCCCCGCGGGAACCCCACAGAACTGCTTCCATCCCCGCGGGAACCCCTCAGGAACCGCCTCCGTCCCCGCGGGAATCCCGCGACGGAAGCCGTGCAGGTCTCTATACCAGACCTCAAAGACCCTCAGAATTTATAGCACAGGATCTCCACCCTTATTCTGCACACTAGATCCTTTTAGAGCCGGCTACTGCTGGCTGCTCCACTAGTGGTTCTCCACTCCTCTGAGAGCAGGGTTCACCCATCTCCTGCTCTCACTCCCAGGGAGTCTTTTCCCTCTGGGCTCTTCAACAGGCTATTCTCTTACCCCTATGCTGGGGATCAGAAATTAACTTGATGCTTCTGTTTTGGAGCAGAAGTCGGTCTTTTCTCCTTTACTTTGTCTGTTTCTTGAGATCTGGGACCCTCCCTACAATTCTTTGGGTCTTGGCAGGAAGTCAGACAACCAAAGACCCTGTCATTCTCTCTCCTTTCTCTTATCTCCCCACACTCCGATTAGACCGAGCTTATCTGTTGACTTCTTCCCGAGGCTTGTGATCCACACGAAACTCCCAAATCCTGAATATCAGCAGAAAGGGAATTTCCTGGGGGTTACTTTTACAAACCAAGCAGAAACACTTGTACAACAATGTCAGCTAAAGCAAAGAAAGACAAAAAGAAATATGCAATTAAACTAAAGACCATACTCATTCTGTACATGGACTAGCTTGTACACACACTAACTTAGATCAGTTCCTTATATCTTGTTTAACTGCTCAAAGAACTTGCCTTGAGTTTAGCCACCCATCTATTTATCCTAACTGACTTTGTACCACACATCTTATACCCATCTATATATCTGCATTTGGCCCCTCAGCTATATGGTAAGCTGTATTATAGAAAAGCATTAGCATCATATCTATCTTATTTGAATGTTCTAATGTGTTCTTATTACATGTTTCATTAGAATTATGCTTACATTGTATTATATCTCTAGTATTTGAATTTCAGTGCTGCTAAATATATTTTTTATTTTTTTGCTACTGTTTCATGGTAATCCTATTATTAGGTTTCAATTTGCTGTTTTCAAACTTTACCTCCTTTACCACCTGAAACTGAACATGGCCAAGACCAAGCTTGTCTTCCAACCCAAACCCACTTCTCCTCTCCCTCCACTCTCTATCTCAGTTGATAACACCCTCATCCTCCCCGTCTCATCTGCCCGCAACCTCGGAGTCATCTTCGACTCCTCCCTCTCCTTCTCTGCGCATATCCAGCAGATAGCCAAGACCTGTCACTTCTTCCTCTATAACATTAGCAAAATTCACCCTTTCCTCTCCGAACACACCACCTGAACTCTCATCCACTCTCTCATTACCTCTCGCCTCGACTACTGCAACCTACTCCTCACTGGCCTCCCACTTAGCCATCTATCCCCCCTTCAGTCCGTTCAGAACTCAGATGCACTTCTTATCTTCTGCCTCGACCGATATACTCGTATCACCCCTCTCCTCAAGTCACTGCACTGGCTTCCGATTAGGTACCACATATAGTTCAAGCTTCTCCTACTAACCTACAAATGCACTCGATCTGCAGCCCCTCCCTACCTCTCTACCCTCGTCTCCCCCTATGTTCCTACCCGTAACCTCCGCTCTCAAGACAAATCCTTCCTTTCAGTACCCTTCTCCACCACCGCCAATTCCAGGCTCCACCCTTTCTGCCTCGCCTCACCCCATGCTTGGAATCAAGTCCCTGGGCCCATACACCAGGCCCCCCCCATCTTCAAATCCTTGCTCAAAGCCCACCCCTTCAATGTCGCCTTCAGCACCTAACCACCATACCTCTATTCAGGAAATCTAGACTGCCCCAACTTGACATTTCGTCCTTTAGATTGTAAGCTCTATTGAGCAGGGACTGTCCTTCTTTGTTAAACTGTACAGCGCTGCTTAACCCTAGTAGCGCTCTAGAAGAAATGTTAAGTAGTAAGTAGTATTTATCTTTTTACTTGGTCATTTTATTATTGTTATGCTTGTTATAAAATTAAAAATTTGATGTTAAACTGTATCTGCTGTATACAGCCTTTGGTGAATCTCCTCATAAAGGCAGTTAATAAATCCCAAAAAACAAATAAACAAACACCGAAGGAACCGAGTTACAACTACTGAAGGAAAATTAAGAATAATTTTCAAGAAAAAAAGTAGCTGACAATGAGTTCTTGTCAAGCAAAAATACTTGAGCGGGACTACAATGTTGCTAATACAGGAGATGAAGTCCTATAAACTCCCTTAAAGGCCCCCTTAGTGGAAATAAAAATAATGAATTATGTAGAATAAAAAAAACCTACATATGTACTTAGGAGACTTTTATTTAAGCACACATTTACAAGGAAACCTTAAAAAGAATAAAGCTCCCATTTGTTGGACAGCAGGTCATAACAAATTGCCTCCTCTTTCTCAGAGTCTACCTAGAGATGTCTGGATACATTCTGATCCTACAGTCCATAAATATCTTTCCTTGGTGTCTAAAGAAGATACTAAGAAGCCATTCCTTATCTGGTGTCATACAAGATTAACTGACAACATTCAGGTTGAGCTACTTCTGAATTCGTTGGAAACCTCAAAGTTGAAACATCTAATGGATCCAAGGTTGAACAATTTTCAACTGAGAGCCCCCCTTGAACTTTCCTTTGAGAGGACATATAATATCTTAACAATAATAGTAATAGCACTAGGGAAACATTAAAAATTTCCATGTATTCCATAAACAAGTCCTTGAGGGACAAAGCGCACAAAAACAAATGATCACTCTCAGAGTACAGTTTCTAACTGCCTTTACCAGAGTCAACCTTAGCTTTCAAAAGCATGTCATCCTTAAATCAATGCAATTTCCACAGTTTTCATGCTAGGAAGAGACTTCTAATTCTCCTACTTTAGTATTCAAATTGGGGAATATCAACTTCATTTTTACTGGCTCTTCATTAAATACCTAGGAGTGCTCAGATTTCGACTCATAAAAGAACTGTGTAGGAGACATCCGAGTCTCTGCCAGATCGAGCGATTGACACCCCTGATCAGGCCTGGACCTGTGGTGTTGAGGCAATAGAGAAGCTTCCTCCCTCGATGGGCTGGAGATTGACACCAGTGCGTTCCCCACCAAGCCTGATGCCCTTCAAGGCCTAGGTGTGATGCATCGCCTGCAGTGAATGGGTTTCAAGAATTAGCTGCACCGCTTTGAGCCTCAGCACCGATGCATTTGAAACCATAGTTCTGTGCTGGGCAAAGAAGCACGCCATGTGATCTTCCTCATGAGCTGCTGAAAAGCCGCCATTGACAAAAAATATGGCAATACAGTTGGAGTGGCCCCTCCCCCTGAGAGACTTCAGAAACATTGGAAGCTATGTCTCCGCTCCTCCACGAGGACATTTCCTCCATAAGTGGTCCTCACATTGTAGGTGTTTCAAGGGCACCGGTGACCTTGGTGCCTTGATGATCTTGGCACTGCACTTTAAAGGGGACCAACCTTGGTGTGCCTTGGCTTCTCCCTGATGTCTGGATCCCTTGTCTCAACAGCAAAACAAAATGTACCAGGAGCCTTCAAAAAAAGGGGATAAGAATTTTAATCGAATGTATAGATGAAACAATCCTAGAATGGACCCATTCTAGGATAGTTTCATCTATACATTCGATTAAAATTCTTATCCCCTTTTTTCGAAGGCTCCTGGTACATTTTGTTTTGCTGTTTGAACTTTTTGCTATACCGTGGATCTCTTGTCTCTTCAGCACTAATGAGGATAAGGACAAATCCTTTTTCTTTGGGAGGGGTTCAGAGGATGACCAACCGCAACAGGTTCTACTGTTGAGGGTGATTGTTACACTCTCTATACCATTGCATTCCCAGTGTCCGATGCAGCTCCTGGAGCCATGGAGACCAATGTTTCTCACACTGATGTCGATAGATTGGGCTTAGTTCTGTCAAAAATAATCTTGTGCTTTTTTTTTCTCCACATTTGATTCCCTTTTTTTTATATCCATGAACACAAGACACAAGAGGAGGAATTATGATCAGGTCCCAGGTACTGCAGGTACCAGTTATGAATATCCATAATGGATATGGTTCTGTTACACCTGGCACACTATCTAAAGCCACTAAGAAATTTTTTCTGGGACATGCCAGGAAAAACAGCTGCAGCAAAATCAAACAAGTTTGAAAATTTATCTAAAGGCCTAAATACAAACAAAGAGATAAAGAAAGGAAACAGAACTGCCAAAGATCCTTTCAGGACTTACACACTGGATAGAAGAAAATTACAAATGGGAGCACAGAAGAGTGTGACTGATTCACCCTTCAGAAAAATGGTGACTAGCTACATCTCACACAATAGTGGCAGGCAGGAAGATGTGTGCGCATGTGTGGTGCAATGTTTTCAAAAGCTGTTGTACACAATCTGGAGAGCATTCTCATGCAGGCTCTGTCAGATCATGTCACCCAAACGTAAGATTATTATATTCTACTTATCCTTTGAGAAAATGAAGAACCCTCTCCAAATACAATAGACTGTAATAAAGCATCTTGTTTCTGTTGTGGAAACAGCATCTCTCAAAGGGCAAGAAGGGGTCTCAGTTTCAAGGCACATTCAATGTCTGAGCTCTACAGAATGTGCAATTACTGCTTAACTAAGGTCTTTCAAATTACCTTTTTATCATTTATCATTTTTCTAAAGGAAACAAATCTTAAAAAGTAGTTTAAATATTTTCAGGAATTTTAAATTAAAAAGCTAAGAAATATTATTCATAATTGCATGAAAACTTCAAATGACCTCAAATGAATAGACTGAGGACTCCTTTTACAAAGCGGTACTACCGATTAGCGTGTGCTGAATGTGAAAAAGCCCATTCAATTCCCATGTGATTCTTCACATTCAGTGCATGCTAATTGGTAGCGCCACTTCGTAAAAGGAGTCCTCAATCTGTTCATTTTGACAGGAAAGCAATTTTATTTGGTAATCGCTTATATTTTATTTATTCACTAGCTGTTAAGCTTGTTAAAACGGGCGAGATTTCCAGCTACCCTCCTCGCTGCCGCTCCCTACCCCCTCAGCGCTGGCCCCCCTGCACTGACCTGACAGCGCCTCTCACCTCTGTGTGAAAGCGCTGCAGGCAGCAGCAGATCGTTCTGCTGCTGCCTGCAGCGCTTCCACATGGAGGTGAGAGGCGCTGTCAGGTCAGTGCAGGGGGCCTGATACCGAGGGGGGCAGGAGCGGCAGCGGGGATGGGGGGGGGGGAGGTTGGTGCGTGCGATGTTCATTTCCAGGCTCCAGTGGCAGCGTCCGACAGTCCGACTCTGTTTCCCTCTCTGTTCCGCCCTCTGACATCTTGACGCGAGGGCGGGACAGAGAGGGAAGTCTCTACTGTGCATTTGCAGGTGAGTCGGTCACTTGCCATTTATATGTTTGATTTATATTCCACCTATTAACCTATTACAACAAACATACAAAATGTAATATAGGACAGCGACAAACAACAAATCCTATTAGCTTCACAAAATTACCCAGCTTCTATAACAAACATAGTATCCAGATAAGTTGTTCCACAGGAAGTTTAATCAATATCAAAATATGCTTGAGCAAGTAAGTATGCCTTAAGTTGCCTCTTAAAAACACTTAGCTCCTGTAATCATAGGCGCCGACTCCGTGGGTGCTCGAGCACCCCCAATATTTCACCCACCGGACATTCGTTCCCTCTCTCCTCCCATTGAGTTCCAGGCCCCCTCCCTCCGAATTTTAAAAATCATCTATTTTACCTCGTTGGGGTTAGGGCAGCAGCAGTGGTAAAAAGCATGCAGGCTCGGCTCGGTGCTTAGTTACATCATGCAAGGTTCCACGTTAGGAGTTACGGACCAAGAAAGGGTCGTCGTCGATAATACACTGAAACCTTCTGCTCAGTGTGCTGCTGCTGCGGCTAGGAAAGCGAATAGAATGATGGGTATTATTAGGAAAGGTATGGAAAATAGGTGAGAGGATGTATCGCTCCATGGTGCAACTGCATCTTCAGTATTGTGTTCAATTCTGGTTGCCGCATCTCAAGAAAGATATAGTAGAATTGGAAAAGGTGCAGCGAAGGGCGACTAAAATGATAGCGGGGATGGGACAACTTCCCTATGAAGAAAGATTAAGGAGGCTAGGGCTATTCAGTTTGGAGAAGACACGGCTGAGGGGAGACATGATAGAGGTATATAAAATGAGTGGAGTGGAACAGGTGGATGTGAAGCATCTATTCACGCTTTCCAAAAATACTAGGACTAGGGGGCATGCGATAAAACTACAGTGTAGTAAATTTAAAACACATCGGAGAAAATTTTTCTTCACCCAACGTATAATTAAACTCTGGAATTTGTTGCCGGAGAAGGTGGTGAAGGCGGTTAGCTTAGCAGAGTTTAAAAAGGGGTTGGACGGTTTCCTAAAGGACAAGTCCATAAACCGCTACTAAATGGACTTGGGAAAAATCCACAATTCCGGAAATAACATGTATAGAATGTTTGTACGTTTGGGAAGCTTGCCAGGTGCCCTTGGCCTGGATTGGTCGCTGTCGTGGACAGGATGCTGGGCTCGATGGACCCTTGGTCTTTTCCCAGTATGGCATTACTTATGTACCTTATGTAGGTGTACCTGTAAAGTGAAGCTGTAAACCGCTTAGGTCTAAGTGGTATATAAATACTTGAATGAATGAATCTTTAGCCTTGTGCCTCACCCCATAAACTCATAGGCCTTTTGACCCTCTCAACAATCATGAACACCCCAAAAACACCCCCTTAGAATAATATGGGTAAATGGGCTATTTGAAATAACGCAGGGTTGAGGAAGCAAACACTTTCTGAAATGGAAAGGAGTTAAACATAAATAGATTTTCATGTTAACATTTCCCTGTCAGTCAGTTAGGTTGAGAAATATACATTCCTGTACCTGATAGAAGTTGACTCAATGGACTTAAATAAATATTGACTAAAACAGGTGAAAGGGGAGAGCCCTGCGGGACTCCACACGGAGCTTTCCATTCAGCAGTCCTATTCCATATCTAGAAAAACAGTAAGTTCTATTCTTCCATAAGCTTATAAACCAATTTAGCACTCTCCCAGAAATACCAATTTCACTCAGTCTTTGCAACAAAATGTCATGGTCCACGGTATGAGAAGCCAAGGAAATATGAAATTGAAGTAAAATCACCTGTTGCCCTACACAGAGAAACTCTTATTTTTGAAGTAAGCAAAATAAGCAAAGACTCGGTACTGTAAAAACGTCTAAAACCATGTTGAGACCAATGCAAACAACCATTAATATCCACATAATCAGATAGTTGCCTAGCGACTATAAACTCCAATAGTTTAGCCATCCACGGAATACTCGCCACCAGTCCATAATTCTCAACTTTAATCAAATCTGCATCCAATGACTTGGGTACTGGAGGTAACACAATTTTACTCAAATCAACAGATAAAAACAGGTCTGAAGTATCTTATTCATTAAGATGGTTATCCAGAGGAAACGTTCTGATGGAGCCTGTTTTAAAAGATATGAAGAGCAACTGTCAATAGGACAATATGTTTGGGAGAGTTTAACAATATTTGCACAGCTGTTACTAGAATCTAACAAACATATTTCCAAGTTCTATCCCCTGGGATATTACCTGATTGGTGTTGCATAGCAAGGTCAGAAATCCAATCAAACACCAAATTCAAGGATAGTGATTGTCTGACCTTTTCAATTTTCAACACCTTGTTCTTCTTCTTCTGTAAAGAACTAGCAAAAAATGTAAAAATTTTGCATTTTCCTAGTTTGCCTTTTCACAAATCCCACTTTATTCCTTTACTTTACTAATACCCCCGTTGTCTTTTTTTTTTGTCTTGTCATCATATACTTTCTCCCTCATTGTCGTGAATACTCATATGTACTATTTGCAAAACACAACTCATTGAACATTCTACATATGTTGCCAATTGTCTAAGGTTAGAACCAACCTGAGTATGGGTTGCTAGCAAGGCCTCCATCTCTGCCAGTCAGGGCTGCAGGAGCAGGGAATGTAATTCCATAATAATCCTGAAAATTAAAATATTCAACCATGTAATCAAACAATATTTAAAAACGTGTTCCATAGTAGCCACTTGAATGCTTCCCCCACGTGTGCATCATTTCAAATTTATTTGTAGCATTTGTATCCCACATTTTCCACCTATTTGCAGGCTCAATGTGGCTTACATTGTGCTGGAGTGGTGATCGCCGTTTCCAGGTTAAGAAATACAAAGTGATACTGCATTAGAGTTCATAAATGATAAGGTAAATTACTAACCAGCTTATAATCGAAAGAGAAAAATGCCTATATTCCGACCTAAATCGGGACATGGACGTCTTTCTCACGTGGGTGCCCAAATCGGTATAATCGAAAGCCGATTTTGGGCGTTTCCAACTGCACTCCGTTGCGGGAACGAATAAAGTTGATGGGGGCGTGTTGGAGGCGTGGTGAAGGCGGGACTGAGGCGTGGTTATCGGGTGAGCAGAGATGTGCGTGCTCGGCCGATAATGGAAAAAAGAAAGGCGTTTTGAGAGAGAATTTAGGTCACTTTTGTTGGACCCGTTTTTTTCACAAACAGGTCCCAAAAAAGTGCCCTAAATGACCAGATGACCACCGGAGGGAACCGGGGATGACCTCCCCTGACTCCCCCAGTGGTCACTAACCCCCTCCCACCAAAAAACAAACAAACGTTAAACACTTTTTTTCCAACTTGTAAGCCAGCCTCAAATGTCATCCCCAGCTCCATGACAGCAGTATGCAGGTCCCCGAAATAATTTTAGTTTAGTTGGTGCTGCGCGGGACCCATGCAGAGAGGAAAAATCGGAAGAAAAAAAAAAAAAAAAGTGCAGTCAGGGACGTCTAAATTACCACGATAGTAAAAGGTGGAATTGAACCAGCAACCTTCTGATTACAAGCTCAGTGCTCTAGCCAGTGCACCACATAATTCAGTTGCTTAGACATCCTTCCCTTTCCATTAAGTCCCTCCAAGTTTCTGTCAGCCAATCACAGCTGTTTAGCTGACACCGATGTCAGCTAAATGAGCTGTGATTGGCTGACAGAAACTTGGAGGGACTTAATGGAAAGGGAAGGCCGTCTAAACAGTGGTGCACTGGCTAGAGCACTGAGCTTATAATCAGAAGGTTGTTGGTTCAATTCCCCCTTTTACTATCGGTTTAATTTGGACGTCCCTGACTGCACTTGCTTGCTTGTTTTTTTTTTTTCTTCCGATTTTTCCTCTCTGCATGGGTCCCACGCAGCACCAACTAAACTAAAATTGCTCTGGGGACCTGCATACTGCTGTCATGGAGCTAGGTATGATATTTGAGGCTGGCATAGAGGCATCTCAGGGGGACCAGTGCACTACGAATGCTGGCCCCTCCCACGACCAAATGCCTTGGATTTGGTCGTTTTTGAGCTGGGCCGCTTCGGTTTCGATTATCGCTAAAAAAACAAAAACGCCCAGCTCAAAAAACGCCCTAATCCAATGTATTTTCGAAAAAAAAGATGGACGTCCATTTTTTTCGAAAATACACTTCAGCCCGCCCCTTCACAGACCCGTTCTCAGAGATGGACGTTCTTACACATAGGCGTTCGCGTTTGACTATGCCCCTCCAAGTAGTTTTGCATTAAAGTTCATAAATGATAGAGTAGAGTATAGAGTAAGTTAGACAATCAAATATAGAAATCATCATCATCATCTCTTGGTACTGACTTAAGAAAATCTTTCTTGAGATTTCTCTACTTGCAAGAATCCTTAATCTCTCAATGAATTCAGATTCTCTTGGATATTTAACTCATTTATTGAAATTTATTAACCCCATCACCCAAGGATCAGTATAGCAGGTATAACTTGACATAAAATTTACAACTTTGTTAACAGCTAAACAATAGTAAAATGATCAAATATAAGCATATATGATACTTATGTCAGCACATTACAAATGAACCCATTAATAGACAATGTATTAGAACATTCATATATCCACCACTAGAAATTCAGAGTGATACACTTAGACCAAAAGAAACTGCTAATATGATGTGGCTTAATCTAGTATCTTTTATCCAACATGAACTAAAGCATTAGTACAGCAGTTTAGACCAAATGCATATGTATACACAATATCTATCTATATAAAACATACACACACATATGAATGAGGCTCTCTTTACACATTGAAATTTAGCAGTAATACTGGATTTAGCGTTTCTACTTCTACTACTTAACATTTTTAGAGCGCTACTAGGGTTACGCAGCGCTGTACAGTTTAACAAAGAAGGACAGTCCCTGCTCAAAGGAGCTTACTATCTAAAGGACGAAATGTCAAGTTGGGGCAGTCAAGATTTCCTCAATAGAGGTGTAGTGGTTAGGTGCCGAAGGCGACACTGAAGAGGTGGGCTTTGAGCAAGGATTTGAAGATTGACAGGGAGGGGGCCTGGCGTATGGGCTCAGGGAGTTTATTACAAGCATGGGGTGAGGCGAGGCAGAAAGGGCGGAGCCTGGAGTTGGTGGAGAAGGGTACTGAGAGGAGGGATTTGTCTTGAGAGCGGAGGCTACGGGTAGGAACGTAAGGGGAGATGAGGGTAGAGAGATAAGGAGGGGCTGCAGATCTAGTGCATTTGTAGGTTAGTAGGAGAAGCTTGAACTGTATGCGGTACCTGATCGGAAGCCAGTGAAGTGACTTGAGGAGAGGGGTGATATGAGTATATCGGTCCAAGCGGAAGATAAGACGTGCATCCGAGTTCTGAACAGACTGAAGGGGGGATAGATGGCTAAGTGGGAGGCCAGTGAGGACTAGGTTGCAGTAGTCAAGGCGAGAGGTAATGAGAGAGTGGATGAGAGTTCGGGAGGTGTGCTCAGAGAGGAAAGGGCGAATTTTGCTAATGTTATAGAGGAAGAAGCGACAGGTCTTGGCTATCTGCTGGATATGTACAGAGGAGGAGAGGGAGGAGTTGAAGATGATTCCGAGGTTGCGGGCAGATGAGACGGGGATGTTGAGGGTGTTATCAACTGAGATAAAGAGTGGAGGGAGAGGGAAAGTGGGTTTGGGTGGGAAGACAATAAGCTTGGTCTTGGTCATGTTCAGTTTCAGGTGGCGGTTGGCACTTCTACAAGCACAAGTACCTGGAACACCCTTTTACTAGGAATTTTGAGACATTGTAGGAGTATTTGCTGTGATCTCACCCACCCTGTGTGCATATGAGAGCACCTTTACAGCCAAAATGGACGCTGCAACCTTTCACCTATATGTCTGGCTACCAACTGTGCAGAAGGCAGCATTTCAGCTTGTAATAGATTTACTGAAGCCTGCACCACCTCCAAGGTCACTCTGTATCGGGGGAGAATGCATGTCCTTGAGGGAGAGAGAGAGAGCTTACGAGATAAGACGGACAAAGGAAGCTTCATACAGATGCTGGGAGTACATGGTGGGATTATTTCTGATTGGCTCCCAGAAAACTGATTGATCTGAGAAGCGGGAACAGAAAGAAACTAGTTCCTGAGAGAAGAGAGAAGAGAGACGAACAGAAGAACAGAAGAGGAGAACACTTGCATTTCTGCAAGCACCTGATTTACCTGAGAGACTTACTGATAATACCTGGCAAAGCTTTTCCCCAGATTACAGCTGTCTACAGGATCTATACTGAGTCTGTATCATCTGTGGCTGATCAAGACAAGTGCATCACCTGAGCTTGTGGGACCTCGCTGAGACCTTCGGCTGAGGCATTGGAAGGAATCTGATCTGGAAACCGGGACGGTGAGATCATAGTTTACTTCCTTCAGGCTGGGTTAGATAATTAGTCTGTGCTCGGACCCATCAGATGTGTGACGTCAGGATTTATGATCTCTAGTTGCTGTTAGCCTAGTATAAGATTTGTGTGGTAATCATTAGGATCTTGGTATTGTGTTTATCTGTCATTACAGATTTTAGCCCATAGGATAATCATAGTTATTCTCTATATTTTGGTATCATTGTGCATGCAATCAGGAATTGCTGATGCTATAAGCTGATAAGAGTTTTCTATATTTTTGTATATAACGCTGTATAAATAAACTAATATATTCCATTGGTCTGTCCGTTATTTTCCATGCAGCTAAGGCTGGGCAGAGGCCACGCCCCCTAGACATAAGCGAGTACATAGGTAGGAAATTGGCCTCTTACAAAATATATATATAACCACCTACAAATTGGGGCTCTCGTCCGGGACGGTTGGTGCAGGAATAACAAGTTAAAACGTTTTCTGGGTCTTTTCAGAAAGCTGTTTTAACTCTCTGTTTCTTTTTGCACGAACTGCAGTTACCCTAGCTGACGACAGACTTTTGTTTATACAGCTGTGTTTTATTGCTGTAATTGGTTGACAGATTTATTACTCTGAGCTCCAAAAGAAAAAAAAACGGTTTCTCTAACTCTCTGGAAGGAAAACAGGGTGTGTTTAGTCTTTAACATGGCGACCGGCACTGTTGGCACATTGCCTGAAATTCTTCTGAGTGAACAGGAGAGGGGCGTGCTTAAAATATTACTGCCACTCTCTCATAGTAAGGCGAAACCAGCTCCTCCTACAGTAGAGTCTGTACGTGCTTTATTTGGTAGCAGTTCACCGAATAGCTCAGAAGCATATGCTACGGTTTTAAATACAATTATAAAAGAGAAACAGCATTTGTCACAATGGATGCTTTGTGAACTGGGCGTGTCTCTTTTGGCAGTTAAAGACTCTTTGATGAATGAGATAAGACAGGTATCTGTACCTCTAACAGATCGCATAGCAGAGTTGCAGTTAGATTTGTCCCAGACTAGGGAAACTGTCCAGGAGCGAGACAGTGAGTTAGCTGCATTACGAGTTGATTTAGACACTGCCAAATCTGCTTTAGCAGGGACCAATGTAAGCCCCGCCCCACCTGACTCCTCTGAAGAGATTTGTACGGAGTGCCAGACACTGTATGATAAGTGTAAAACTTTGCAGTGTGACCTAACTGATTGTGAAGCACTCAATTACACATTAAAGCAAGAAATTGCCCAGTACCTCGAGTCTTTTGATTCGTTGCAAGAGAAATTTTCTCGTTTGACTGATGCATTACACAACCAGATTAGGGAAACAGATAAGTTGCAGACATTAAATCGGGAGCTAAAACAGGTCTCAGAAGGTGTTCAGAGTGAGTTGCGCAGGGAGCTAGTGGCCACTCAAGAACAATCTGTGTCTGTGTTTCAAGATTGGCACGCAGCCAAGCTAGAGTTAGCGGAGGTAAAAGAAAAGCAGGAGACAGTCTCACTACAATTAGAATGTACGGTGAAGGACAGAGATTCATTGTCTAAAGCATTAGATGAGTGCACTGTAAAGATTTCCACAATGCAGCAAGAGCTTACGCAAATGGCGCAGGAAGAAGTACCGTATACCTTAGAGTTCCCCGACAGTTTTGCTGTGGGTCACCCAAGCCCAGCTCCCGAAATGAACCGTTACGTGAGCCGGGAGGGACCCGAGTTAAACACACCCACTGGGGGCATGGCTCCGGCTCTTTCCCGCCCCTCTGTACAATTCAGCCCCATAGTGGCTGGTGACCGAAGCAGCAGACCCGAGACAGTGCCACACCCATTGGGGGCACGGGCCCAGGGACTGCCTGCTGAAATCATCAGCTCACTTGGTCAGGTGCCTAGCTCAGGGCCTCAGCCTTCGGCAGATCCACCCAGTTTTAGCAACGCACCTGCCCCGAGGTTCTCTACACCTGGTAGTGATCAGCGGCATGTCAAGCCGGAACCCAAGAAAGGAATGTCTATGGAGAGGCAGGCATATGTTATAAAGATGCTACGCACCGTAATAGCGCCTTTTAAAGAGTCTGCCTTGGTATCCATAGAAACCCATCTTAAGGCAGTGCATGAACTCCTGCAGACCATGCACGTCTCTTCTGAGAATGATATCAGAGCCCTCCTCAAATGGACCTTTAGTACCGAGTGCCATGAAGTTCTAGATTTGATCATGTCCGATAACCCTGATTTACGGTCAGTGGAGCAAGCCTTAGCAAAGCGCTACGGTCTCTTTGCCAACTCTCTGGAAGCTAAGCGTGCAGCGTATACTATTAGTTGTAAGCCGGAGGAGAGTCCGCGGGAGTGGGCCCATCGCTTGAAGCGTGCATTTTACCAGGGGGGGGTCCCGCCTGATTCTAAAGATCTTGAATTTGGTGATTTCAGGGAACTTTTTATACAGGGTCTGCCTGATCCGATAAAGATTCCCTTGGCAGGAAAAAACGCAGAACCCTATTCCAGCCTTCTAAAGCAGGCTGAAGGAATTTTTGAAATCTGCCGCGCCAAGCCAATCGCAGAGACTCCAAAACCGGCATCCAAGAGTCGCAACAGGGTGATACCACCTGCTGTTTGTGCGGTCACTTCCACGCTTTCTCTGGAAAACAAAGCGCCGAGACCAACTACGCCGCCGGGCTCTCAGGCCCTGCCGCGGGATGCAGCGCCCCCTATCGCACAGGAGGGACAGCAACAACCTAAAAAGAAGCGGTTTAATCAGAAGAAGTGGAATGCAGAGAAGATCCGTGCTATGCAAGCTCAGCTGGACCAATTGATGGCCAGATGTTCAATCGCGGAGTCTAGCAATGTACCTAAGACACCTCCATCTCATAAAAAGGTCAAATTCCAGAAGCAGAAGGACCAGTCTTCTAGACCGCCGACCCCTCCTGGGCTTAGTGTTAAATCAGTTGAGGTGGAACAGCCATCGTCTTCGGAGGAAGAACAAGCATGACTAGACGTGGCCACAAAACCTGTTACCGCAAGCGTCCCCACTGTCCACGTGGATGCGTTGTCGCCCATCAGTGAGGAGTCCCCCGTGAACCATGCTGCGTCTCAGCCCTCGAACCCGGAAGGGCCTCTTTCAAAAGACTCATCCCAGGAAGTCAGGTATTTTCTAGGTAAGCTTATATCTAAAGGTTACAGATATACCGTGGAGTTGTTAATTCAACAAGTACTTTCCTGTGAAGGTCTCCTGGATACAGCCTCAGAGGTGACTTTGGTCACCCAGGGCCTGTTTCAGAAACTAGAGGCATCTCTAGGGGGGGGTCAGGATGTGCTGCATGTCACACCGTGCGACTTGTCACTGGTGGCCTATGGCAATCAAAGTATTGGAACTGTGGGACAGGTTTGGCTATCTTTACAGCTTGGACAGATGACCGTCAGGCACCCAGCCATCATCACTACCAGTGAGGGTGAAGAATTTCTGATTGGAAATGACCTTTTGAAGAGATTTCGGCCTGTTTTGGATTATGACGAGGAAACGATCTGGTCTAAAGTCACTCGACCCCTTAAATATGTGCGAGGGAGATACTGGCGTACAGTCAGTGATGCCAACTCTGTGGAGCTACAGGACACTCCCCTGCGGACTGATCTCCGGTGTTCCGCGGATCCGCCCATGCGGGAGCCTCCTTTGACAGATGCACCAAAAGGGGGTCAGAAGCATGAAGAGCTGGTGCAACAAGCGGACCAACTAGAGATTGTTTCACAGGACTCAGCCAAGACGGATGACTTAACAGATACTGTGTCTCCCGTATTACTTGAAAAATCACCTCCTATCTCTGGTCCTGATTTTGCTCATCCTTGCAAGGTGACTGTCATCACCCAGAAAGGTGATGAATTCACCATACCAGTTCAGGTGGCTAACACCCAATTGCTTCAAGCTACTTTACTGTTCACTAGTGATCTCTCCTACATCAGTGACTCTTTGTACAGCCAAATTCGTAAGTCTGTACAACTTCCCTTCAGCAGATGTTCCTCTACTTCGGTACAGGTACCGGGACAAGGCTCCAAGCCGCTTGACGGAATATGTGGCCTTCCCTTGACTGTGGGAAAGAAGACATTCACTCACCACTTCTCTATTGTCCGGGGCTTGAGGGAACCCTTATGTTTGGGGTCAGATTGCCTTGCACGACTGGGAGTTTATGTGGACCTGGTGAATCTTGTCCTGTGGAGTAGAATGCAGAACAACCCAGTGGAACTTGAACCTACGGCTGTTTGTTTGAAGTCTGGACAGACCATTCCCCAGGTCTGTGAGGTAGTCTGTGACAAGGATGTAACCATTCCAGGTAGGGTACGGGATTTTTCCCTCAAGCTTCGCCTCGCTCAAGGACAACGTCTGCTGGATGATGTAGTGTTCTTTAACCCACATGCCCACTTTCGAGACCTTGGATTGGCAATTGGTGTTCTGCCATGTTTGGAGGTCACCGGTACCACCTTATACCTATTGGTCACCAATCCACAGTCTGCTGAAGTTGAGCTATCTGCTGGAGATTCTTTTGGCTTTCTGGTTGGCCAGTCTTTCCATGATGTAGAGGTAAGTTTGCCTATCCTTGGCAGGCTGCCTTCTTCTTGGGACACCTGCCAGGGGGGGGAGACGACTGACAGTTGGTTTACCTCTCCCAGGGGCCTCATATCTCTCGAGTTTGTTTGGCCCTATGATGCGACGTGTGCTCAGGTACAGGTGGAAGATGACTTCTTGTTTCTGTCCAGGGAAATGTCTGTACCTCAGAAGCCTCGAAGGGTGAATTCTGTGGAAACCTCAACCTTGCAGGAGGACATTGAAGAACAGGTGGAAATTTCATCCAACCAACCTTTCTCAGAGTTTGATGCTATGGTGAAAGAGCAAGTGGAACAGGCTGATGCTTGTACTACTCACACGGAGAAGAGGAAGTTGACTCAGTTGTTGTACAATTACAAGGACCTTTTTGCTGTCGATTCGTATGACTGTGGACTTACGAACCTACATGTCACCAGAGTGCCTACGGAACCGGGTAGCAAGCCTGTCTTTGTGCGTCAGTATAAGATTCCATTGGCTTCCTATGAGTCTGTACAAGAGATTCTCAACACTTTGGAGACCAGGGGCATCATCAGACAATGCAACAGCACGTACAACTCCCCTCTGTGGCCCATCTTGAAAAAGAATAACAGCTGGAGAATCGCTCTGGATTACCGTCAGTTGAATAAGCGAGTACCCTTGTCCCGGTGGCCTATGGCTCCACTGGATCAGAACCTTGCAACCATCAGGGGGGCTAAGTATTTCACCAGCCTGGATTTGGCATCAGGGTTTTGGACAGTACCAGTCCATCCCCACGATCAGCATAAACTGGCTTTTACGTTTGGGAAGAAGCAGTATACGTGGAACAGGACACCCTTTGGGTTTCTCAATTCACCTGCTGAATTCAACATTTTCCTACACAAGGCCCTACCAGATGCTGAAGCTCGAGGAACAGTGGTCTATGTGGATGACATTCTGATCAAGAGTCCTACCTTTCAGGAACACCTGGAGGAGATGGAGCATGTCTTCACACAGTTGGCAGATGCTGGAGCTAAACTGACTCTTGCCAAAGGACAATGGTGCAGGAAATCACTGAATTACTTCGGGTATGAAATTTCTGCTGAGGGTCTGCGACCCCAGAAGAAGCGAGTGCAGTCTTTACAACAGTTGAAACAGCCCACCAATATCACTGAACTTTGTTCCTTTTTAGGAATTTGCAACTACTCCAGACAGTTCATAGATGAGTATGCGGAGATCACCCGACCGTTGGTCAAGTTGTTGAAGAAAGATACACCTTGGGTCTGGGGGCCAGAACAGAAATCTGCTATGCAGGAGCTGAAAGACAAGCTTAGCTGCTTCCCATGCCTCGCATACCCCGAGGGAGGTCGTGAGTTCTACGTGGACTTGGGATATTCCCAACACTCTATGAGTGCTGTCCTATATCAGAAGTATGACACGGATAAGAGGGTAGTGGCGTATGCCAGTAAAGGACTAACGGATGTGGAGAGGAAGTATTCCGACTGTGAGAAAGCGCTCCTGTCTACCGTTTGGGCTTTGCAACACTTCAGAAGTTACATCCAAGGTGAGAAGCTAATTGTGGAGACTTGCCACCAGCCCATCAGTTTCTTGGGTAGTGACCGAATTAAGACTGGTCGAGTGTCAAACAGCAAAATAGTCTCCTGGACATTGGCTCTTCAAGGCTGGCCTCTGGAGGTAAGGTATGCTCAGAAACATCGTAACGCAGTAGCCCAAGGTATGGCTGACCTACATGATTGTGCAGAACAGGATTCCATTGCAGGTATTCCCGAAGCAGATGTTCCCCCGCTAGAGAAAGAACCTCATCGACACCATCTGTATGATGAACAGACTTGTGCTACCATGCCTAAGGTCTATGTAGATGGTTGTGCTTACCGTCGTGATACAGTCAAGGAATTGGTTGCAGGAGTAGGAGTGGTATGGGATCCAACCAATCTTGAAGAGACCCTGAAGCACAGCTTGGGCTCGCGAACTAATCAGTACGCTGAGATTGTGGCAGCTCTGGTGGCGGTACAGTCTGCAATTCAGAAAGGAGTCCGACAGTTGGTCATATGTACGGATTCGGACTATGTGAGACAGAATTTTGTGTCCCATTTGCCCATCTGGAAGCAGAAAAATATGTTAAATTCCAAAGGAAAACCAGTACATCATGGAAACTTGATCCGGATTTTAGATCAACTGGTAAAGGACCATGACATGACCATCTATTGGAAGAAGGTCAATGGTCATGCAAAAGTTGACAGTCCCGACAAGCCGGGAAACGACTTGGCCGATCACCTGGCCAAGGAGGGTGCGCTTACAGGAGAATTATGGCGACCCCCAGAAGTGGAGACTGCGGCTGTCCATGCTGTCACCCGACGACAGGCGAAGCAGTCCAACGACACGCCGGTGGTCCAGTGGTGCAGTGAAGTCCCATCCTTTGATCTTGTCATGGCACAGAAATCCGATCCGGTGATTGGTAGATTTTATGAGTACATATGGAATCCGCAAGACTGTCCCCTGACGGAAAAAGACAAGCAAGATGAGGAAATGAGGATCCTCTATGCCTCCCGAGAGAAGTTCAAACTTCACAAAGACCTGCTTATTCGGACGAGTAAGCATGGCATTGAGCAATGGGTGGTGCCTAAAGAATATCGAGGCATTATGTTGCAGCATGCCCATGACGAACCATGTGCTGGACATCGAGGGGAGAATATCACCTATGAGACCCTAAAGCAAGTAGCTTATTGGCCTCACATGCGACAGGATGTACAGTTGTACACGCGAGGGTGTTTGACCTGTTGTCGTTTCCAGCCATCTTCACCATCTCACCGAGCACCACTTAGGAAGAAGGGTATCGCCATGCCCTGGTCGGATATCCAGATTGATTGGGTTGGTCCTGTAGTCCGATCCACTCGTGGTAACAAGTACTTGCTCACGGTCACCTGCATGTTCACCAAGTGGTTGGAGTGTTTGCCTGCACCCAACTGCACTGCAGAAACCACGGCTACCTTACTACTGAATCATGTGTTCAGCCGGTGGGGTTTGCCTATGCGAGTGGATTCAGACCAAGGTTCTCAGTTCACGGCAGATGTGATTCAACATATGTGGAAGATGCTTGGAGTAAAGAGTAAAGTTGCACATAGCTTACAGACCTCAATCTTCGGGACAAGTGGAAAGAGCTAATCGCACCATCGTGACCATCCTGAAGAAGTATGTGTCATCCTCAGGTAAGAATTGGGACATTGTCCTACCATTGGTCCTTATGGCGATTCGTTCCACACCCCACCGTTCCACCGGAGTGTCTCCTTTTGAGATGATGACAGGTAGGGAAATGACATTACCAATTCATTTGTTGTACAGGACTAATGATGTGAACTTGTCCAGTGCTACCTCCACTCATGAATATGTCACCCATTTGCGTAAGCATTTGCAAAGTGCCTTTGCCTTTGCTCAGAAAAACTTGGAAAGTAGCGCTAGAGGTAGAAAAGCCTATTATGATCAAGGGACTACCTCTAAAGAATACCAAATTGGCGACAAGGTATTCTACTTCAATTTTGCCAGAAACAAGGTTAAAGAAAGGAAGTTTCTGCCTAGTTGGCGTGGTCCATTCCCAATAGTGGAAAAAGCTTCACCTGTGGCTTACCAAATTTGCCTCAAGAAAAATACTAAGGGTGAAGACACCCTTAAATGGGTCCACATCAATCAGTTGAGACCACGTCATCCCAGTCATTTGATTCCAGACGTATGTGTTGATGACACGAACTGTACTAACACCCCAACAGCATAGTCTGTTTTCTTTGTACCTTGCAGATGCAGAAAAGAACCCTGATGATCGTGTTCTTGATCTCCGTGCTGCTGGGATCGTGGTCCAAGATGATCGAACCTGGTCCCATGTCTGGAGTTGTTCTGCAAGATACCCCTGGTTTCCTGATTACCCAGTCCCAGATTGTTCCACAGAAAGTAGTTGTGTCCCTTGACCCAATGCATGTACTACTGAAACATTTCAATATGAGTAACTTATCTCTGTCTGCTGTCACCCATTCCTGGTTTTTCAATTATATGCAAAATGCCCGTGCACAAGTGAAGAACATTTTGCATCAACTGGACAAAGTCATGGTACAACCTATGCAACCTTATAATTCCAGGTCCAGATCTAAGCGTTTTCTTGGTCTGGCCGGTGGTTTGATTTTTCTGCCATTGGTTCACTTTTTGGTATTTCCATGTCTGTTGCCAACGTAGTTTCTGTCCAAAAGCTGCAGGCCAATATACAAGCCATCCAAGCAGACTTGAAAGCCATTGAGACCAAATTGTTAGTCCAACAGAGCCAACTTGTGGCCCAAGGTAAAACTATTGCTGATACGGTCACTCTTGTGAATTTACATACACATAAGATTAGTGCTAACACCGCTGATTTATTGACAATTAAAGGTACCATGAATGAAGACCGTGTGTTTATACAACCTGTTAAGGACCTTATCCAGGATTTATTTAGGGAAGTAGATACCAGTGTTAGTAAGCTAATGCAGGGACAGATACCAACGTACCTAATACCATCTGATGTTGTTAAAGATGCCTTTGCCAAAGTTACCCGTTTGTCTATTGAACCTTTTCAAATTCAAATCGCATTTCATTTAGGTACTGCCTTTCCCCTTTATTTGGATATGGAACGTATGGAAATTGCCTTCATCCTTAATTTGCCATTTATTATGCCTGAGAATGTATACCAGCTTAAACAAGTGGTAAATGTAGGTACCTGGCATGAGAATTTGTACCTTAATGTTGATACACCTAAGTATGTTGCTTACCAACAGGATGCTCCGCAACATTATTTGGTCCCTAACTTAGACCTTTGCCACAAAACTAAAGATGTTAATTGGCTATGCCCTGGTAAACCTTTCCTGAAAGACACAACAGAAGCTTTGTGGCTTGTCCACAGAGAATGTCCAAGAGAAGTGTAAGGTTACCGTATCAAAATATGACGATTTTTCTGATACCACTGTAGCTGTACTGGATACGGTATGGTTAGTTAGCACACCTAGTACGGAACTTACTGTCACCTTTCAGAAACATGATGTAATCAACCGTTACACTCTTCCTTGCAATGTTTGTGTGATCGCTGTACCCAAGTATGCTGTTGCCCATGTAGGAGGAGTTTCCCTGTTTTATCTTGACACAGACCCGGTTGTTTCTGAATTGGAAGTGCTTGATGTATTTCGTGGACATCCTATTGACTTTGCTATGGACCTTATACCATTTTTACAGTCCAAAGACTCTCACACTGTTGAATTATCTGTTGACCATGAGACTCTCGAGGTTGCAGATTACAAACGTCGTTCATCTGATGTCACCCAGTTCCACATGTCCACTCACGTTGTCATCCCACTTTTAACCATCTCGTGGGTCATCATGCTCCTGTGTGCTGTAGTGTTTTGGAGAGACCTTCGTCATTTACGCTATCGCGTAAACACTTTGTCACCTACGGCAATGAGATTGCAAGACTTTATGTAGTTACATCTGACCAGCGTTTTGCCAACAATTTATTCCGTTTTCACTTTTCTGTACTAATATGCTTTGCTTTGCATGATGTGATTTTCATGATCTATGTGATTATGGTTCATGATTTGTTTGATTAATTTTCATGTGTTAAGACTTTTAACTAACTGCACATGCGGGTTCTATTATTCAGTATTTTGCTGTATTAGCATTTGTGAACATTATTTTGCTTAATTGAACTGTTTGAAGAGTGTTAGTTTGCATTAGTTGAGATTTACTTTGAAACTTTTTGTAGTTTTGACCATGAAGTTTGTACCTGAATCCTGACTGAACTGTCTGGCTTATTTTTGTAGTTAGGTTGGAGAAGGCCTTTACTCCTTTGCAGTAATTTCCATCTCCAAGGGGGGGAATCTGTAGGAGTATTTGCTGTGATCTCACCCACCCTGTGTGCATATGAGAGCACCTTTACAGCCAAAATGGATGCTGCAACCTTTCACCTATATGTCTGGCTACCAACTGTGCAGAAGGCAGCATTTCAGCTTGTAATAGATTTACTGAAGCCTGCACCACCTCCAAGGTCACTCTGTATCGGGGGAGAATGCATGTCCTTGAGGGAGAGAGAGAGAGCTTACGAGACAAGACGGACAAAGGAAGCTTCATACAGATGCTGGGAGTACATGGTGGGATTATTTCTGATTGGCTCCCAGAAAACTGATTGATCTGAGAAGCGGGAACAGAAAGAAACTAGTTCCTGAGAGAAGAGAGAAGAGAGAAGAACAGAAGAACAGAAGAGGAGAACACTTGCATTTCTGCAAGCACCTGATTTACCTGAGAGACTTACTGATAATACCTGGCAAAGCTTTTCCCCAGATTACAGCTGTCTACAGGATCTATACTGAGTCTGTATCATCTGTGGCTGATCAAGACAAGTGCATCACCTGAGCTTGTGGGACCTCGCTGAGACCTTCGGCTGAGGCATTGGAAGGAATCTGATCTGGAAACCGGGACGGTGAGATCATAGTTTACTTCCTTCAGGCTGGGTTAGATAATTAGTCTGTGCTCGGACCCATCAGATGTGTGACGTCAGGATTTATGATCTCTAGTTGCTGTTAGCCTAGTATAAGATTTGTGTGGTAATCATTAGGATCTTGGTATTGTGTTTATCTGTCATTACAGATTTTAGCCCATAGGATAATCATAGTTATTCTCTATATTTTGGTATCATTGTGCATGCAATCAGGAATTGCTGATGCTATAAGCTGATAAGAGTTTTCTATATTTTTGTATATAACGCTGTATAAATAAACTAATATATTCCATTGGTCTGTCCGTTATTTTCCATGCAGCTAAGGTTGGGCAGAGGCCACGCCCCCTAGACATAAGCGAGTACATAGGTAGGAAATTGGCCTCTTACAAAATATATATATAACCACCTACAACATCTGATGCTAAACCTAAACAAATTTAATTTTCCCATAGCAAAGTACAGAGACAATTTGTGGTTTGTGAATATGGTTGACCAATTTAAGGAAGACCACTCTAGGATGGGTGTCCGAGGGTCTCTGCAGACCCAGTCTATGTGCACACTGAACCCTTAGGGGTCCTGCTGACTGCAGATGCAATGTCTGCATCAGTCACATTTTCAGGAAGCCTCTAAGCTCCATTTCTTTTATTGACTCTGGCAAACCCACTAACCTCAGATTACTATGGTGAGAGTGATTCTTGAGATTGTCCAATTTTTCTTCCAGATGGGTGACTTTAGACTGCAGGTTCCTTTGCAACTCCTCAACTTGTTGAGTCTTATCTTCCAAATCAGATATGTGCTGTTGGTAGGCTGTAAATTCTAAAGCGTGGAAGTATGCGTCCTTTATGTCTAAAGGTTGTCCAAATTTTTTTGCAACCTGTTATCAATTGAAGATTCTCTGGCTTCCTTAACTTTGCTAACAATTTTGGCAACCCAGGCTGAACTGATGGTGGTCAGCCCATGGAGTTCCCCCTCCACCATCCTAGAAGCTGTCGTCTTGCTACCATACACTCCAGCACCCAAAAAAAAAAACGTAAGCACTACCAAATCCTGATGAGTTCACCTGTGTTTTCAGGGTTCAATGACATACTTTTCATGGCAATGGATTTGGTGGCAGGGTGATGGGCCCAGGAGCTCGTCTCACCTGTGACTGCTTCAGCTCAGCATCGCATTACTATTTTTTGATCATATTGACTAACAGCATCATAGCTAAGAAAGGCAGAAATCTCAATGTAGCATGGATTGATTATAATGTTTATTATGTTGATTTTATAATTTGCTATACCGCTTTAACTAGGTCAAAGTGGTTTACAATAATAAATAACCAAATAGAAATGGAAAGGAATGCCAATTTAGAGAGATCACATTTATACAAAAGGTAGATACATTCTGAAACATAGATAAACCACATTAAAAACGGGCTGCTTCTCTAAAGAACCGCATGGGCTACGCATCACAACAGTTAGCTAGTAAGTAAAATAAATGCCTTTGATACCATCCCAAATTCAATAGTAGCATTACAAACTCAAATAACTGTTCCTGAAATCCACTCCAAACCAAAAAAAATGTCATCGATAAATCTCCTGCTGTCCAAGGAGTAGAGATGGGACATGGGGCAACCAATCCACGTGGGACACCAAAAGCTGAGTAGATAATTTTTTTTATTAACAATGCTCAGATATAAAAGAATGGACATGGTTCCATATTTTGGCAATGGTATGCCTGCCTCAGGAATCAACATATTTACATATGTAAAAAAAAAAAAAAATTATATATATATATATATATATATATTTAAATACACATATAAATAGAGCAAACTGTATATGTAAAGTATACATACATAATGGCCATGAATGGACACATAAAATGATACATTATGTCATGCAAAAACAAAGGGATTGTATAATGAAATTACAGTGTTCATAAAGTGTTATTGTTATTTATTATTTTATTATTTGTTGCATTTGTATCCCACCTCTTTGCAGGCTCAATGTGGCTTACAATACATCGTGAATAATGGAAGTATATAGAAAATTGATAATTAGTATTACAGCAGGATTTTTGGAAACATGATAGTGATAGGAATATAACAAGCAGATATTGTGAAACATTTCTGAATGTATGTGGTGGAGTAGTGTATATTCACACATTGGTTGATTTTTGTGGTATGCCATGTTAAAGAGATGGGTCTTCAGTAGTTTGCGGAAGTCCGTTAGTTCGTAGATCATTTTTAAGTTGCGCGGCAATGCGTTCCATCACTGTGCGCTAAAGTAGGTAAAGTTTGACGCGTGCATTAGTTTGTATTTTAGACCTTTGCAATTAGGAAAAGTGCAGGTTAAGGAATGTGTGGGATGATCTTTTGGCATTCCTAGGTGGTAGGTCTATCAGGTCTGACATGTAGGCTGGTGCATCTCCGTGAATGATTTTGTGGACTAAGGAGCATATTTTGAACGTGATTTGCTCTTTAAGTGGGAGCCAGTGTAGCTTCTCTCGTAAGGGTTTAGCACTTTCGTATTACCGAATATGAGTCTAGCTGCAGTGTTCTAGGCTGTTTGAAGTTTCTTGATTATTTGTTCTTTGCAGCCGGCGTAGAGTGCGTTGCAGTAGTCTAGATGACTGAGCACCATAGATTGTATCAGGTTGTGAAAAACTGACCTTGGGAAGAAAGGTCTTACTCTTTTTAATTTCCACATAGAGTGGAACATCTTCATAGTTGTGTTTTTCGCGTGATTCTCAAGTGTTAGGTATCAATCGATGGTAACACCAAGAATTTTTAGGGTGTCCGAAATTGGAAGATTCAAATTTGGTTTGTTAATGGTGGTGAATTTGTTCTTGTTATGTTGAGGAGTATTAGGCATTGGGTTTTATCTGCGTAAAGTTTCAGCCGAAATGCATCTGCCCATAAATGCATGATCTGGAGACTTTGGTTGATGTTATTGGAGATTTCCTTTAGATCATGTTTGAATGGGATGTAAATCGTTACGTCGTCTGCGTATATGTATGGGTTGAGGTTTTGGTTTGATAGTAGTTTGGCTAAAGGTATCATCATTAACTTGAATAAAGTCGGTGAGAGGGGGGACCCCTGTGGGACTCCACATTCAGGTGTCCATGCAGCTGAAGTAGACGAGTTGGATGTCACTTGGTATGATCGTGTGGTTAGGAATCCCTTGAACCAATTGAGAACGTTTCCTCCTACTCCGAAGTATTCAAGGATATGTAGAAGTATTTCATGATCAACCATGTCGAAGGCGCTTGACATGTCGAATTGTAGAAGTAGTATATTCTCTCCAGTTGCAATTGTTTGTTTAAATTCAGTCATGAGAGTAACTAGTCCTGTTTCAGTACTATGGTTAGACTGGAATCCTGACTGGGAATCGTGGAATATTGAGAATTTGTTTAGATAGTCTGTGAGTTGTTTAGTCACCAACCCTTCCGTTAGTTTGGTTATTAAGGGGATGGATGCTACTGGCCTGTAGTTGGTTAGTTCACTGGCGCTTTTCCTTGTGTCTTTGGGTATTGGGGTGAGCAAAATGTTTCTTTCTCCTTCGGGAAGAGTCCATTTTGTAGCATGTAATTCAAGTGTTTCGTTATGTCTATTATGAATTTTTAAGGAGCATATGTCATAAGGTTATTTGGGCATATGTCTAGTTTGCAGTGAGATTTGGCAAATCGTTTGAGAGGTTGGGAGATGATGTCCTCTGATATTGACTCAAAATTGGTCCAGGTTCTGTCTGCTGGTTGAATGCCAGGTTCTGGGTCTAGACAGTCGAGGAGTTCAGCATAGTCGATGGTACTGACAGGTATCTTGAGTCGCAGTTGTATGATTTTTCGTTGAAGTATCTCGCGAGACTGTCTACTCCTGGTGCGTCTTTGCTGTTGGTTGTGACTGGTGTAGTATTTAGTAGATTATTCACCAGTTGGAAAAGTGTGTGTGTGTGTCTTTGTAATTTGGTCCAATTACATTTTTGTAATATAATCTTTTCGTTTGTCTAATGGTATATTTGACAATTGTGGACAAGTGTGTGATCACATATATGCAAAAATGGAAATTAGGAATGCTTGGAGTGCACTTAAAAACATGTCAGCATATGTAGTGCAAAAACAAATTAAAATACTATTAATATAATGATAAACTAAACAGTGAACCAAGCTGATAAAGCATCAAAACAATGAGCCAAATACTTTCAAAGTTGTGTAAAGAAAGTCTTCATAGAGAATGAGTGGAATATTTAAAGTGTAACGAGGTATAGTGCATCTATGTGTATTTATATATAAAGGGGAGTAACAAAGTGGCCAAAGAAATATGAGAACTAACCTGTGACAATTGTGGATATTTTCTGTTGTGCAATCTTGTAGCTGGAAAGCTACCTTTGCTGCAAAATCCAAACAAAAGAAAGCCAAGCAGAAAACAATTTTTAAGCAGCAAAATTTAAGAGGTAATAAACCACCACAACAAAGACCAAATGGGGCAAGTGTTAAATAAAGTAACCCCATGAAAAAGATTTGAAAAAAAGGGTGGTTTTAAAAGGATTTAAAAAAAGGAAAGAATACACCAGTGGTATGTATTTCAAAAGTAGCGGACACCAATGCCAAGAATGTGCTAAAACATACTACATATCTATAATAGCAGATGTAAGAAGCACAGCCACATCTTTATAGAGGCAGCTTTTACCACGCTCTATGGTACTACTATAATGAAGAAACAGAAGTGCCTGATGGGCTAAAGAAGACACAAAATATTGAATTAAAAGCCAAAGCAAAGGGCACTTACCAAAACTGTCCATTGACATCTCAGAATATCGCTTAAATTGCGGGAAAGCAGAGAGTAAAAATTGGTTATGTTTTATAGTAGAACACTGCTTGTTTAACAATCTCCAGTGAGAATGAGGCTTGAGAACAGCTGTACCATAGTAACATAGTAGATGACGGCAGAAAAAGACCTGCACGGTCCATCCAGTCTGCCCAAAAAGATAAACTCATATGTGCTAGTTTTTTGTGTATACCTTACCTTGATTTGTACCTGTCTTTTTCAGGGCACAGACCGTATAAGTCCGCCCAGTACTATCCCTGCCTCCCAACCACCAGCCCCGCCTCCCACCACCGGCTCTGGCACAGACCGTATAAGTCTACCCAGCACTATCCCCGCCTCCCAACCACCAGCCCTGGCACAGACCGTATAAGTCTGCCCAGCACTAGCCCCAACCGTCTCTGCCACCCATTCAAGGCTAAGCTCCTGAGGATCCCTTCCTACCTTACCAATCGTAAGGTAGGTATGAAACCGAGGATTGACTAGGACTCAAAAGAACTTTGCTGAAAATAAGGTTTGGTAAGGGAACTTTGTTGAAAATGAGGCTTGGTAAGGAATGTATATGAAAATGAGGCTTAAGAGGCTTGGTGTGGGAATTTTGCTAAAAATGAGGCTTAGTAAGGGATATGTGATATGAGAATGAGCCTTGACAGATAGATTAAATGTCATTGCTAATGTACATAAACAATTAAATGTGCTACATAATTTAGAAGTCTTCACTTGATAATAACAGAGCTCTAAAATATATAATAAAACATTTAAAATAAAATAATGAGACAATTAAAATACATAATGAAACATTTGGAATAAAACACATAAGACACAAACTGGCCCTAAAAAGACCTAGATCATATTAAATAAGAACCGATTTAGATGCACATAATATAAACATGAACTAACAGTGCCACAGAAAAAAGCTCATAGAGACAGTGTTACATAAACATGAACTGAGTAATATTTGGTCCATATTAAGACCATGTGGTGTTAATGTGTTCAGTTGATTAATCTGTTCAGTATGTAACAGCAAATTGTCACCCCCTCTCCACTTTGTTTTAAGGGTTCTGAAAATAAATAACTTCAAGTCGTTGATTCTGTGTCCTGCCTGATTCCAATGCTCGACCAATGGAGCATTTGTTATATTGTGACTCAAGCAACTTCGATGCTCTATGCTTCTGGTCCTTACCATGTGTTTTGTCTTTCCTATATATAAAGGAGCCCATGGGCAAACAATGATATAAATTACCTGCAATGTATTACAGTCTGAATTGTGTTTTAATATATATTGTCTCTGTGATTGTGGATGTGTAAATGTTAAAATATTCATCGAGTGCACACAAATGCTGCTCTAACCGCAGTTATGATGTCCTAAATGACATTCCGCAGTTTGTAGGAGTGTTGGAGTCTGCAGGGCTGATGGAACTGTTTATCTTTTAAATTTCTTCCCCTCGAGTAGGCAACAGTTAATCGTTTATCTTGAAAACATTTGTGCCCTCTACGGTATGCCGATATTTTTGAATTGCTCTTTGAATGTGGCTTGCCAAGTGCAAGTAAATGATTGTACAGACTATGTATGGAGTAGTTCTTGTATGGTCTTGTCTTTAATAGTTCTTCTCTATCCGATGCTCTTGCCCTCTGTAAGCCATTCTGTATATGTATTCATGGGTACCATCTCATAGTAGTAACATAGTAAATGACAGCAGATAAAGACCTGAACAGTCCATCCAGTCTGCCCAACAAGATAAACTCACTTTACATGGTATGTAATACTTTATATGTATACCCGAGTTTGATTTGTCCCTGTCTTTCTCAGGGCACAGACTGTTAACGTCTGCCCAGCACTGTTCCTGTACTAAAAGTTCTGAAGCTAACGTCGAAGCCCCTTAAAATTTACACTCCATATCTATTCAGTCACAATCAGGGCACAGACCGTAGAAGTCTGCCCTGCACTGGTTTTACTCTCCAAATACCAGCGTCGCCACCCAATCTCCGCTAAGATTCTGTAGATCCATGCCTTCTAAACAGGATTCCTTTGTGTTTATCCCACGCATGTTTGAATTCTATTACCGTTTTCATCTCCACCACCTCCCGCGGGAGGGCATTCCACGTATCTATCACCCTCTCCGTGAAAAAATACTTCCTGACATTACTCCTGAGTTTGCCCCTCTTCAACCTCAATTCATGTCCTCTAGTTCTACCGCCTTCCCGTCTCTGGAAAAGGTTCGTTTGCGGATTAATACCTTTCAAATATTTGAACGTCTGTATCATGTCACCCGTTTTTCCTTTCCTTCAAGGTATACATGTTCAGGTCGGCAAGTCTCTCCTTGTATGGTTTGCAACGCAAATCCCATACCATTTTCATAGCTTTTCTTTGCACCGCTTCCAGTCTTTTTACATCTTTAGCAAGATATGTCCTCCAAAACTGAACATAATACTCCAAGTGAGGCCTCACTAACAACTTGTAGAGGGGCATCAACACCTCCTTTCTTCTGCTGGTTATACCCCTCTCTATCCAGCCTAGCATCCTTCTGGCCACGGCTGTCGCCTTGTCACATTGTTTCTTCAGATCCTCCGACACCAACACCCCATGAGTCGATCTTACTAATCTCTCCCCTCCTATTCGGTATCTCTCTTTTGGGTTTCTATACCCCAAATGCATCACTCTGCACTTCTTGGCATTAAATTTTAACTGCCACACCCTCAACCATTCTTCTAACTTTTGGTGATCCCTTCTCATCGTCTCTACTCCCTCCAGGGTATCCACTCTATTGGCTATCTTTGTGTCATCCGCAAAAAAGCAAACCTTTCCTTCAAACCCTTCAGCAATATCTCTCACAAATGTATTTTAAACGAAATGGGCCCCAGCTCATTATTTTTGCTTGTTCTTCAAAAGCTGAATGGCTTGAACATAAACGTTTTGAGTGAAGGAATTGGCATAATGGAAAATTTTTATTTTTGCCCTCTCTGGGAACTATGGCGAGATAACTTGTGTTATGGACACTTGTATAATGTAGGTAAATGTTCCTTCAAACGGTGGTCATGAAGAGGTAACATATCCTTCTTTATCAAAATATCTAAATAACTCATTTTCACAGAGCTGTATTTTATTTTAAAAGAGGTTAGTGTTTCTGATGTTGAGCCAAAGGTGGAACGCTATTAGCCATTCCTCAGAACCTCTCCATAGGAAGAAGATGTCATAAAATATATCTTTTGTAGAAAACCACATTTGCTTTAAACAGATAATCTTAAAGGTGCTTTCTCTCAAAACTAGCAACAAATAAAATCACAGTATCAGGGGCCATTGAAGTTCCCATAGCTGTTTAATCTGCTGAAAAAATTGATCCTGAGAGCAAAAGTAGCTTTTTTGTAAGTGCAATTGTTGCGAGTGTGATAATCAGATGGGTTGGCATCCTTTGATATGTAGTGTGTCTTCTCAATACTTCATCTATCATCACTAATGCCTCTAGTTAGGAGACATTAGTGTATAATGACTCAATGTCTAAGGTGACCATAATGATATCCGTCAGATCTTCATCAAAGTCATTCAACATATTGATAAAGTGGGTTGAGTCCCTGACATAGGATGCAATGCATGGTACAAATGGACATAGAAAGAAAATCAATGAAGATTGATAAAGGCTCTAGAACTGATACAATCCTTGAGACAAAAGGACATCCTGGTGGCTGATCGAGAGATTTATGTATCTTGGGAAGGACCTATAATGTAGGTAATAATAGGTTTTTTGACTTGAAGGAAATCACTTTCCTTTTGCATAAGATAGCCAGCTGTATTAGCTATCTTGACAACCTCTCCAATCTCTTTCTTCAAGTTCTCTGTATGGTCTGATAAGGGTTGGTAGTAAGTTCTATCATTTAGCTGTCGCTCAATCTCCATTACATAATCAGCCCTATTCATTACAACAATCCCCTGGCCTTTGTCTGCAGGTTTTATGACAATGTTAAGATTTGATCTGAGGGAGTCTATGGCTTCTCTCTCCTGTCTATTCAGATTTTAAAAATGTTGTTTCTTCTGCATTTCCAACTTTTTAACATCTCGCAGAACACACTGGTTAAAAGCTTCTATAAGCAGGTCTGGAGGGCCAGGCGGGATCCAACAAGATAGGTTTCTTAATACTGTTGATTAGTCCTGTTTTGGGCCTACATCTGAAAAAAAATGCACAATCTGTAGCTTACTTTTAAACTTGAAAAGGTCCACATGTGTTTGAAAGGAATTGTATTGGCATGTAGGTATGAAAGTAAGTTCTTTTTGTAGAACAGTAAGTTATGGTTGTGAAATTTGAATATCAGACAAATTAAAAATTGGTGTATCTAGCCCAACTGTCTTGCCGTTGTTTGATCTGTTCCAGTTGGTCTCCCTCTGCGGTCTCTTTTTCCAGAATGTCCTGCCAATATGTCTCCCCTAACTGTAGGAGTATTTGCTGTGATCTCACCCACCCGGTGTGCACATGAGAGACCTTTACAGCCAACATGGACGCTGCAACCTTTCACCTATATGTCTGACTACCAACTGTGCAGAAGTCAGCATTTCAGCTTGTAATAGATTTACTGAAGCCTGCACCACCTCCAAGGTCACTCTGTATCGGGGGAGAATGCATGTCCCTGAGAGAGAGAGAGCTTACGAGATAAGACGGACAATGGAAGCTTCATACAGATGCTGGGAGTACATGGTGGGATTATTTCTGATTGGCTCCCAGAAAACTGATGGGTCGGAGAAGCGGGAACAGAAGAGAAGAAGGTCAGGTGGCGAGAAGAACGGAAAAGAAAAGAAGAGGAGAGGACTTGCATTTCTGCAAGCACCTGATTTACCTGAGAGACTTACTGATAATACCTGGCAAAGCTTTCCCCCAGGTTACAGCTGTCTACAGGATCTATACTGAGTCTGTATCATCTGTTGCTGAGCAAGACAAGTGCATCACCTAAGCTCGTGGCACCTTGCTGAGACATTCAGCTGAGGTATCGGAAGGAACCTGATCTGGTGACCGGAACGGTGAGATCATAGCTTACTTCCTTCAGGCTGGGTTAGATAATTGGTCTGTGCTCGGACCCATCAGATGCGTGACGTCAGGATTTATGATCTCTACTCGCTGTTAGCCTAGTATAAGATTTGTGTGGTAATCATTAGGATCTCGGTATTGTGTTTATCTGTCACTACAGATTAGCCAATAGGATAATCATAGTTATTCTCTATATTTTTGGTATCATTGTGCATGCAATCAGGAATTGCTGATGCTATAAGCTGATAAGGATTTTTCTATATTTTTGTATATAACACTGTATAAATAAACTAATATATTCCATTGGTCTGTCCGTTATTTTCCATGTAGCGAATGTCGGGCGGAGGCCACACCCCCTAGACATAAGCGAGTACGTATGTAGGAATTGGCCTCTTACAAAATCTATATAACCACCTACATAACCTTGGGTTGAGAAATTGTCCCTCCAGACCGATCCCCAAAGGTGATCTGTCCAATCTGATTTGTGCAGTGCTCTCTCCCAGATCTGATCTAAAAAAAAAAAGTTGATAGTCTTTGTGTGGATCTTTGGACTACTTGGAAGTGACAGGTCAGCCTCATCTGGGTCCACTCTTATTCTCTTCCTCCCCAGTTTCTCAATCTGTAATTCTTGTGCATTTCTAGATGTAGATTAGTTCTTATGTGTTTTTAGATGCAACTTGTTCTTGTCTAGTATGTAGTGTGGTAGATTTTAACCTCTCTCAGTTGGTTGTACTGTAAATCCTTGCTTTTGCGAAAGAATAAATTGTGCCTTGTTTATAACCTTGTTCATCTCTCCTAAATTTATTATTTTTTAATTCTCTTATTTTCTTCCTAAAAGTGTCTATACATTTATTGACATCATGCCTCACATGATTAAAATTTACATCCTCTTTTCTAAGTATATTCAGTTTTTCTTCACAAGCGATGCAAAATATATTTTCTTCGATGTCTCTGCTATTAAGATCATAAGATCTAAGGAGCATTTATTAACTTGGTTCACTGTTTAGTGCTTCATTATACTAGTAGTAATTTCATTCATCTTTAGGCTACATATGCATGACATGTTCTTTTACGAGCACTCTAACCATTTCTAATTTCCATTGTTGCACATGTGTGGTCACACACTTTATGAATATTGTATTTTCACTATACAATTCCTTTGTTTTTGCATGGCATGTATTATTTTGTGTGTCCATTCATGGCCATTATGTTACACATGCATTTTTTTCTATTTGTTCTATATGTATATATATTTTTTTACATATGTAGATATGTTGACTCCTGAGGCACGCATACCATCTGTTCAAGTCTGTTATACCTGGTCATTGGAAATAAAGAATGTATCTACTCAGCTTTTGGGGTCCCATCTGGATTGGTTGCCCCACATCCCTTCCCTACTCCTTGGACAGCATCTTCCATTGTAGGGAACACTTCTTGGTGTGTCTGATGTTCTCAATAATTCTACACCAGCATAAACCATGATGAAACGGTGATGAAGTATATACCCATTAGTCTTCAAACCAGGACATAAATACATTTGCTATAGAGGGAGAAAATGATGCTTCCATAGCCACTACTGATTTTTAAAAATAAATTTCTGATAAAAAATAAAACGACTTTTTGTTACAGCAATATAAAAAAATCAACTAGGACCAACCAACACCAAATAAACTACCTCCAAAGCCGCAGACTGAGGCATGTTGGTGTATAAAGAAGCCACTTCTAAAGTGACCAATAAAATACAAAAATTCTTAATTGTTAATGTTGGTAAACCGATGCGTACTATCCTTAATATATAACCACCTGAGGCTGCAAATATTGATCCACATATTTACATAGATGCTCCAACAAAGAATCTTGAGCCAACACAATGGGTCGGCCAGGACGACAATGCAAACTCTTATGAATTTTGGAAAGTATTTCAAAAATGGTATTTTAAACCATCTATAACCCTAGTAGTGCTCTAGAAATGTTAAGTAGTAGTAGTAAATATTGATATTCCACTTTATTTAAGAAGCCCAATTTCTTTCCTACTTCTAGATTTAATGGTGGCAATTTCATCAGAAGGGTCCTCAAAGTTCACAATAAGTTGTTTCATCCACCAATTGACAATACGTTTCTCTCAGTTGTATTCGGTAGCAAAATGCACCCCTCCCCCATCTGCCCTCTGAATCACAAACTGCAGTATTTTCACTCAGTTGTATGAGAAACAGAAATCTTAATGACAGGTTATGTTTAACAAAAGTTTGGAACAGAGAAGGGAAGACGAGGGAGGCCATTGGAAACAAAAAAAAAATGGGACTCTTGTTCTTTTTGTAATATTATGATAGAATATAACTATTTTGATGTGCACTCTGATCAGCATTTCACCTTGTGGGCTAATACCACCATTTATTTAAAAATGTAATTATTGCAATGTCCATACAAAGTTTATTATGTTGAGCAGACCAGACTTATTGAACATCGGCAATGTATTTGACTTCAAAAACTGACAAGAACCATTGGTTAGCAAATTGCATGAGCTATCTGGAATGAAGCCACAAAGAAAATCTACTGTAGCTGTATTTAACTTTAAAAAGAATGACTATAATAAAATGAGGAAAATGGTTAAAAAGAAGCTAAAAGGATTGGCTGCAAAGGTTAAGACACTAAATCAGGCATGGATGTTGTTCAAAAATACCATCTTGGAAGCACAGACCAGATACATTCCACAAAACCAGTTCCTTCTAGAATGGGATGATAGATGCAGATCAATATTAGACAACATTGCCCCAACTCAAACCAGAACCTCACGTAGAAAGAACTCAATACCATGGTTCAATGAAGAACTGAAAAAACTCAAAACACAAGTTAGAAGATTAGAACGAGCATAGAATAAAAAGATGACCCCACACTTAACGCCTGGAAACAACTTCATAGTAACATACATAGTAACATAGTAGATGACGGCAGAAAAAGACCTGCATGGTCCATCCAGTCTGCCCAACAAGATAAACTCATATGTGTATACCTTACCTTGATTTGTACCTGCCTTTTTCAGGGCACAGACCGTACAAGTCTGCCCAGCAGTATTTCCTGCCTCCCAACCACCAGTCCCGCCTTCCATCTCCGGCTCTGGCACAGACCGTATAAAGTCTGCCCTCCACTATCCTCGCCTCCCAACTAAGAAAATATAAATATACAATAAGACAAACTAAAAGACTATATTACAAAACTGAAATTGGACCAAACTACAAGGACACACAAACTATTCCAACTCGTGAATAAACTACTAGATATCACACCAGTCGCAACAGACAGCAAAAATACACCAGGAGCAGACAATCTCGCGAGATACTTCAAAGAGAAAATCGTACAATTGCGACTTAAAATACCTGTCAGTACCACCGACTATGCTGAACTCCTTGATTGCCTAGATCCAGACCCTGGAATACACCCAGCAGACAGAACCTGGACCAATTTTGAGACATTAACGGAAGATATCATCTCCCAAACGTTCAAAAGATTTGCCAAATCTCACTGCAAATTAGACATATGTCCAAACAGCCTTATGACATCTGCCCCTCAACAATTTATGACAGACCTAACGAATCACTTGAACTACATGTTACAAAATGGACTCTTCCCGAAGGAGAAAGGAAACATTCTACTTACTCCCATACCCACATTCTACTTACCCCCATACCCACAGATGCAAAGAAAAGTGCTAGTTAACTAACCAACTACAGGCCAGTAGCATCCATTCCCTTAATAACCAAACTAATGGAAGGGATGGTAACCAAACAACTCACACATTACTTAAACAAATTCTCAATACTACACGAATCCCAATCAGGATTTCGAGCTAACCACAGTACCAAAACAGTACTAGTTACTCTCATGACTAAATTCAAACAAATGATTGCAACGGGCAAGAATTTGACATGTCTAGTGCCTTCGACATGGTTGATCACGGAATACTACTACATATCCTTCAGTACTTTGGAATTGGAGGCAACGTTCTCAATTGGTTCAAGGGGTTCCTAACCACATGATCATACCAAGTGACATCTAACTTGACCACATCAGCCACATGGATACCTGAATGCGGAGTACCACAAGGATTCCCCCTCTCACCAACTCTATTCAACTTAATGATGATACCTTTGGCCAAACTACTATCAAACCAAAACCTCAACCCATACATATACGCAGATGACGCAACGATCTACATACCATTTAAACAAGATTTAACGGAAATTTCCAATGACATCAACCAAAGTCTACACATCATGCATACATGGGCAGATGCATTACAGCTGAAACTCAATGCAGAAAAAACCCAATGCCTAATACCTCTCAATATAACACGAACAAATTCACCACCATTAACACACCAAAACTGAATCCCTCAATCTCGGACACCCTAAAAATTCTTACCATTGATCGACACCTAACACTTGAGAACCATGCGAAAAACACAACCAAGAAGATATGTGGAAATTAAAAAGAGTAAGACCTTTCTTCCCAAGGAACGTCTTCCGTAACCTAGTACAATCAATGGTACTCAGTCATCTAGACTACTGCAACACACTCCACGCCGGCTGCAAAGAGCAAATAATCAAGAAACTTCAGACAGCTCAGAACACTGCAGCTAGACTTATATTCGGTAAAATATGAAAGTGCTAAACCCTTACGAGAAAAGCTATACTGGCTCCCACTTAAAGAACGCATCACGTTCAAAATATGCTCCCTAGATCACAAAATCATTCACGGAGATGCCCCAGCCTACATGTCAGACCTGATAGACTTACCACCCAGGAATGCTAAAAAATCATCCCACACATTCCTCAATCTACACTTCCCCAACTGTAAAGGTCTAAAATACAAACTAACGCATGTGTCAACCTTTTCATACCTGAGCACACAATTCTGGAACGCGCTGCCGTGCAACTTAAAAACAATTTATGAACTAAGTTCCACAAATTACTGAAGACCCATATCTTTAAAAGGTATACCGATATACTCATATCACCCCTCTCCTCGGGTCACTTCACTGGCTTCAATCAGATACCACATACAGTTCAAGCTTCTCCTTCTTACCTACAAATGCACTCAGTCTGCAGCCCCTCATTACCTCTCTACCCTCATTTCCCCTTATGTTCCCGCCCTTAACCTCCGCTCACAGGACAAATCCCTCCTCTCAGTACCCTTCTCCACCACCGCCAACTCCAGGCTCTGCTCATTCTGCCTCGCCTCACCCTATGCTTGGAATAAACTTCCTGAGCACTTACGCCAAGTCCCCTCCCTACCCATCTTCAAATCTTTGCTCAAAGCCCACCTCTTCAATGTTGCTTTCGACACCTAACCTTTATACCTTTCAGGAAATCTAGACTGCCCCAATTTGAATGACTGTACATTTGTCCTTTAGATTGTAAGTTCCTTGAGCAGGGACTGTCCTTCTATGTTAAATTGTACAGCACTGCGTAACCCTAGTAGCGCTTTAGAAATGTCAAGTAGTAGTAGTAGAAAGATCAACTAATGTGAACTCCTCCACACACATCCAGAACTGTCTTCAAATATCTGCTTGTAACACTACTATCATGCTTTATCATTATAATGTTACCCAAGATCCTTCTGTAACACTAAATGTCTTTTCTTTATATTTCCACTATTCATGATGTATTGTAAGCCACATTGAGCCTGCAAAGAGGTGGGAAAATGCGGGATACAAATGCAATAAATAAATAAATACATTCCAATAATTTACAAAGGTGGAAAGAAGAGAGAACGTCAGCTAGCATGGATAAAAAGGGAAGTGAAAGAGGCTATTTCAGCCAAAAGAATGTCCTTCAAAGAATGGAAAAAGGACCCAAATGAAGAAAATAAGAAGCAACATAAGCACTGGCAAGTCAGATGCAAAGCATTAATAAAGAAGGCTAAAAGAGAATATAAAGAGAAAACTTGCTGTAGAGGCTAAAACTTACAGTAACAACTGTTTCAGGTACATCAGAAGCAGAAAGCCTGTGAGGGAATCCATAGGACTGTTAGATCATGAAAGAGCAAAAGGGGCACTAAGGGAGGACAAGGCCACAGTGAAGAAACTGAATGAATTCTTTGCTTCTGTCCAGTGGCGTAGCAAGGGGGGCTGCCACCTGGCGCGGTTCGCCGTTGCACCCCCCCCCCCCCCGGGTGCAGCACGATGACATCTCCCCCCTTGGCACATCAACACCCCCCACCCCTCCGACCCAGTGCCTACCCTCCTCAACTCCGTCCAACCAGCTCCCGCACCTACCTTTAAAGAAATCTCAGAAGCCGTGGCGAGGCAAGGCACAGCGCCTCGCGCCTGCATGTAAAAGAAGTGTGGATCGTCTCATTGGGCCTTCCCTCACTCTGTCTGTCCCGCCCTTGCAGAAATAGGAAGTTGCGTCAGCGGAGGGCGGGACAGACAGAGTGAGGGAAGGCCCGATGAGACGATCCACACTTCTTTTACATGCAGGTGCGAGGCGCTGCATCTCGCCTCGTCATGGCTTCCGAGATTTCTTTAAAGTTAGGGTGCGGGAGCTGGTTGGACGGAGCTGAGGGTAGGCACTGGGTCTGGGGGTGTTGATGCGCCGAGGGGGGGTGTCATCGTACTGCACCCGGGGGGGGGAGCTGTCAGGGAGCACCCCCCTTGAGCTGACACCCGGGGCGGACCACCCCCCCTTGCTACGTCACTACTTCTGTCTTTACGGATGATGTGGAGGAACTGAAAGAAACCTCGGTGAACCTGGAAGATGTACTGAACCAGACTGACAAATTAAAGAGTAGTAAATACCTGGACCGGATGGCATACATCCAAGGGCACTGAAAGAACTAAAAAATGAAACTGCTTACATAGTAGATGACGGCAGAAAAAGACCTGCACGGTCCATCCAGTCTGCCCAACAAGATAACTCATATTTGCTGCTTTTTGTGTATACCCTACTTTGATTTGTACCTGTGCTCTTCAGGGCACAGACCGTGTAAGTCTGCCCAGCACTATCCCCGCCTCCCAACCACCAGCCCCTCCTCCCAACCACTGGCTCTGGCACAGACCGTATAAGTCTGCCCAGCACTATCCTCACCTCCCAACCACCAGCCCTGCCTCCCAACCTCCGGCTCTGGCTCTGGCACAGACCGTACAAGTCTGTCCAGCACTATCCCTGCCTCCCAACCACCAGCCCCGCCTCCCGATCTTGACTAAGCTCCTGAGGATCCATTCCTTCGGCACAGGATTCCTTTATGCTTATGCTTATCTGCTGTTCTGTAACCTGCTGTTAAAGTCATCCGTAGTACCTGAAAAACGGAGGGTGGTCAAAGTAATGCTGATTTTTAAAAAGGGTTCCAGGGGTGATCCAGGAAATTACAGACCGGTAAGCCTGATGTCAGTACTGGGTAAAATAGTGGAAACTACTATAAAGAATAAAATTATGGAACACATAAACAAACATGGTTTAATGGGACAGAGTCAGCACTGTTTCAGCCAGGGGAAGTCTTGACTCACCAATTTGCTTCATTTCTTTGAAAGTGTAAATAAACATGTGGGATAAAGGTGAGCTGGTTGATGTAGTGTATCTAGATTTTCAGAAAGCTTTTGACAAAGTTCCTCATAAGAGACTCCTGAGAAAATTAGAGTCATGGGATAGGAGTCAATGTTCTGTTGTGGATTAAGAATTGGTTACTTGATAGAAAACAGAGGGCAGGGTTAAATGGACATTTCTCTCAACTGAGAAGGGTGAACAGTGGAGTGCCACAGGGGTCTGTACTGGGACCGGTGCTAGTTAACATATTTATAAATGACTAGTAAATAAGGCCCGTTTCCGACACAAATGAAACGGGCGCTAGCAAGGTTTTCCTCGGAGTGTGTATGTTTGAGAGAGTGTGTGTGAGAGTGACTTTGTGAGAGAGACAGATTGAATGTGTGTGGCTGCAAGTGTGTCTGTTAGAGAGTGTGTGGGTGAGATTGACAGTGTGTTTGAGTGGGTATGAGAGCGAGAGTGTATGAGAGTGATAGAGTGTTTGACTGACAGTGTGACACATAGAGAGTGAATGTGATCCAGTGTGAGACATAGCGTGTGTTGTACACAGTGTTAGAGAGTGAGAGAGACAGTGAGTGTGTGTGTGTGAGAGAGAGAGAGAGAGAGAGTGTGTGTGTGAGAGATAGTGTGCGTGACGGAGATACATCCCCCCTCCCTATGTTTGCTCGAAGGACCCCCTCCGTCTGCCACTGTGTTGTCGCAGGACCCCCCATCTCCCTGTCTGGTCAGTCTCCCCCCCTCCTTTCAGGTCTCCCTGCAGCCCTTCTCTCAGGGCTGTGGGTCGCCCCTCCCCCCTTCGCCTGTGCTCTCAGGACCCCCTCCTCCGCCTCCATCTGTGGTCTGTGTACCTGTTCTGGCCCTCATCCTCCCCCTCCTTGTGCCTGAACTGTTGCTTAGCCGGTGGCAACAGTGGAGACAGCTGTGCAGGACCTCCTCTTCCAACCCCCTTGTCATGTTTGTAGAGAAAGAAAAGAGTGAAAAAGAGGAAATGTGGCAAAATGTTTGTAAAAAAGGAAGAGGGGCACCTCAGGCAGCAACCAGCTGTCAGCTGTGCAAGTGTAAACAAAACAAAACGGAGTTTTGTGCTGCCTGTTCAGTCCCAGCTCGTATTCGCTGCTTGAAAGGACACTCTTGTTCTCAATCCCAGTAAATCTATAGCCTCATGGATTACAGGGTGACCATTTTGCCTCTCATTCTCCATGTATAAAGTATTCTAAACAATCTTGTCAATACATTTCATTATTTCAGTGTTCACCTTGACTACCAGCTTTCTTTTCAAACATAAGTCTCAACAGTACTACATTCTTGTTTCAACTCCCTGCATTTAATATGATCTGTTTCCAACTATTTCTATGAATCAATCTGTACCACTCTTCTTTATGAACTGGTAACTTCTCATTTAGATTGCTGTAATAACACTGAAGCGGGGATTCATTCTTCCCTTCGCAAGAAATTACAAATTGTACAAAATACATCACTTATACTCTTAGCCCACACATCTTGGTCTGACCATGTAACACCATGCTTTCCAAAATATCACTAGCTTCCAATTCCTTTCAGAATTAAACACAAAATCTTGACCCTTACTCAAAGTCTTACATATAGATTTGCAACCCTACTTATCTTCCATTATTTCCCTTCACAGTTCCTGTAGGACCCTTCGGTTCTGCTATGGAACATTGCCTTTTTGTTCATCCTATTTTTTTGGCACAGTTTGCTTCTACCTTTCAAAGCACTTTTTTCTATATCATCTCTTCCCTCTAGAATGCTTTACTTGCACTTGTACTTGGGGAACTTCCTTATCCCAAATTCAAATCGTCTTTGAAAACACTTTTTCTTTTTTTTTATTTAATCTTTATTAATTTGCAATCATACATTTACATAAAATAAATGTCATGGGAATAGAGAAAAAAAATAACATCTTCTAGTAGATAACAGGAAAAAATAACTTTTAAATTTGTCCACACATAGTATTCAAGATATAAGGAAATAGTTTTAAGGAAATATTGATGATAAAAAAGCTGAGAGGTTAGAACACAAATACCAGCCAGCGGTTTCAGCTAACCGGTGGAGCAATCAAAGACCTCTCAACATTGCCACTTTCCTTAACTGTAATAAATTGTAACAATTTAACCAGGTCAAAGAACACATAGTTAACTGAATTTAAAGAAATTAAACATCTGCAAGAGAATTTCAGGAGAAAGGTTCCTCCCAGTGCTAAAGTCTGTGACCTCAACGTCAGGAATTCCTTTCTCCGTCTTTGTGTAGATCTACTCAAATCCGGGTAAACTTGTATCCTAGCCCCGAAAAATTGTTGGGAGATATTTCTGAAGAATAGCCTCAAAATGTTATTCCTATCTGATTCGAAGGCAAAAGTAACCAGCAAGGTTGTACGTTCAGTTATTACCTCCAGTTAAATTTTGAGTTGAGATTGGGGCAGGAGATGATTGTATTCCTGTAATATAATACGCCTTTACAATAGGAGGAAACAAGTCAGCAGAAATACCTAGGATTTGCAGGAAATATTTTCGCAACATTTCTGTTGCGGGCACCAAGGGAGATTTTGGGAAGTTCAGAAATCTCAGGTTATTCCGCTGCAATTGGTTCTCTAAAAATTCAGTTTTCTTCTGCCACTTATCACTATCATTCACTAGTGTTTCAAAACAAGTTTGAAGTTTTTTAATCTCATATTCATTTACCTCGCGTTTTTCCTCCTGTACTCTCACCCTCTCGCATAACGATGGATATTGTTGTTTAATCTCGGCTGCTTCAGCTTTAAGAGAATTCGAGGATTGCTGCATTGTCGAGCTTAGGGCTTGTATTGCATCCCACAGGGTTTCAAGTGTAACAACGGCTGGTCTCACACTTCCGCCAGGAATCACCATAGGAGTACCCAGAATAGGAGAAACCGAGGAAACATCCTCACTCGGGCTCCATTGAGATGGTAAGTTTTCCGGTGTAGAAAATCCCTCTGGGCCTCTTGTAGCCTCTGCTAACAAAGACAGAGTTTCTCCAGCCGGGGTTATTCCTCCAACGGGCCTCGGCGGTACCGTTTGCTGGGGCGGGCTCAGGGACGCCATCTCCAAGCTAAAGTCTCCGCGAAAACCCGGAGACCCAACCAGGGCTGGAAGTTGTGTGCCATGCGCTTGAGCGCAAAACGCCTCCATCGTAGTCTGTCGCATAGCTCGGATATTGCCAGGGCTAGAGGAGCCTTTAGCCCCAGTCTTCCCCTTTCTTTTTCCCATAAGTCGAGAGATAAGAAAGAAAGCTTGGCGAGGCACGGTGGAGGGGCAAAAGCGTTCAAAGCACATTTATTTATTGCATTTGAATCCCACATTTTCCCACCTCTTTGCGGGCTCAGTGTGGCTTACAATAAGATATGAATAATGGAAGTACATTTGTTACAACTTGGTTATGGGTTACATTGTACAGGTTATGCGAGACCATCGAAGTATCGTTAGGAGTATAACATCTCCTCTCACGAACGCCATCTTGAATCTACCTGAAAACACTTTTTCATTGGCATTTCCCAGAGAGACACAATGACAGCCTGAGGCTCTGGCAAAAAAAAAACAGCCCAAATTCTTTTCTCCTTCTCAACCCTCTCTCTATCCCATCTTTTTCTCTGTTGATTCTTTTGCTATCGCTTTACTTTAAGATAATTATTTTCCTACTTTGTTTTTAGTTTGTAAACTGTCCCAATTGGAACATGGAAGAGTGGTACAGAAAAAACTGATTAAACAACAAACAATTGCTTAAGTAATGGAATCCTTTGCTTTCTGTAGGTAGGACAGACAATTGCCGGTCTCATCAGTCTCTACTGATTTACAATGCCGAGGGGGATCAATACCTCCTTGATGTTGATGCATCACCATCATCTAGGCGCAGCTCCTGGGTCCCTTGAGGTTGAAATCTCTTCTTAAATGAACAAGAATACTGGTCTTGACAGCCATGAAGACATCCAGCTGTCACTTGACACAACTGGAAATCTTGTGCTTGTGTCTGAGATACTGCAGGTATCCGCTGTGTCTATCAATGACCAATATGGTCCTTGCATACTGTCCATAGTTCTTGAAGCCACTGATGTTGTTCAGTTTTGGGGGTATTGGGGGAGAAAAATAGCTGAGGTGGAACCAACTCAATAAGAACTCTACATATCAGTGCAGGTTGTATCTGCGCAAAAAATAAGGACACAAATAATCCAGAAAGAAAAATCATGAAAGGCCCCAAAAGAGAAGAAAAAAATTTCTTGCAATGCATCAAGAGGTTGTCTCTCTAGGAGCAGTTTTTTTTTCTTAGGTTTTCCATGTAAATGCATGATAACGTTCTGCGACGCGTCTTTTTTTTTATTTATTTTAATCAGCTCAATTGTTCACTTTTTGGACAGCTAGAGCAAATGCTAGTCTAGCCAATGTGACCTAATATTCTTATGTGGGTAATTATAGGGTCAAGGAATTAATCTGGGATAGTCTGTTGGACATTGTTATTTCTGTTTTGTTATATGATCTGTGGTATGTCTATTTTGGGCCCCTCCTTATTGAGGCCTGGAATTTCCCTTCACTAAAATGTATTTCTTTTTTATTTTTCTCACTAAAAGAGAACATTTCTGTTCAAGAATGTTTGTGTTGTTTGAATTTATTGTAAATTTAAATAAATATAAAAAATTTTAAAAATCTTGAAAGGCTCTGGAGAAAAGAAAAAACTAAGGTGGCCCAGTGAATTTCATCAGTACAGGAAATCCTGCATATAATTGCATCTTCCTACTAGATAGCTCTACAAACAGAGAGTCAGACATCATTACCAATCGGTGAGGACTTATTCTTCTGCTTGATCTTGGAGAATAGGGGGTTACTTACAATCACAAATCCTGAGATGACTTCACCTAAGCAACAAGTTTCCAGTTCCTCAATCTTACAATACTGAAGAGACAAATTCTGTTCAACTTCATATAATTTTGAGGCAGGTTGAAGAGAAGAATTGAGAAAGCCTGGACTAACCTTGTATAGAATCCGCATTGCAGACCAGATTGATTCAGAATGACCTCAATAGGTTTCATTAAGGGCTGCAGGATGGTTAATCCTATGAGAGCCTTTTCATCTTCTCCAGCACCCATAACAGGGCAAGCTCAACTTGCCAGAAGATCCAGCTTCTGGGTGCAGCATAGATGTTAGCAGAGAGGCAGATAGCATCTTTGTAATGTTAGTTGACTGGTGCCCCTCTCTATCGCCATAATCTTCTGAACACTCCAACACTCATTGTGGCATTCGTGGTATAGCAACTCAAATCTCCGTGGCCCCATAAGCAATACTGGGCTAAGGCGACAGACCAAACTTCGCTGTTTGACATGGGAGACCTTCCCGATGCCATGGAAGCACCCCGTGGGGAGGGTAGGGAGAAATTGATGATTGTAGTCTGCTGTGACCATGGGTAACCTACTGTGAGGAGCAGGTCCCTAAAGCTTCCCCTTTCATTTAGGCATGAGAAATTGCAGTACAGAAGGTCACAAGAACTCTGCCCTAAGCTTCCATTTCCAACACCATCTTGGTTTCATTTTTAAAGAATGTGAATGAAAGAACTGGCAGAATTATTTGACCATGCAAGTACATGTCACACAATTATATCAAATGATCTGGAAAAAAAGATGGCACAGCTGTAAAGCTAGGTCAGGTAAATGCAGTTGTTTGAAAATAGAAATTGTTGACTTTTTGCAGAGAAATAACTTTAACAATTCAGAAGTCAAACCCATTTGGGCAAATGGCTTTTTTCTTACTTGGAGCTCATAAGCAAATGCTCTATTACTTACCATTGGTAGCCTGGACTGAAGCATCTGGAGATCATCATAGCCATATATCTGCTTGAAGACAGAGACAAAAGCAAGAGTGCCATTATAAACTATTTCAGACACACCTATTATGACACAAAAATTAGAAATCAAACTTCCGGATGCACCAAATTTAAAACAAAACTGATTAAACACATGGAGATACATATGCTAAAAGAACAGATTCTGAAGCAACACTAAAAGAAATATTGATTGTTAAATAATAAAAATAAAGCTAAATAGTATCTATTTTAAAGAAAAAGATGTTTTATGTTCACTGCCTATCTCAGCTGTGTGTCCAGAGCCCCAGTTTATAGTGGATACTACTGCAAGTTTGAGAGACAGGTTCTAGAGACTATATTTAGGCTTGAAGGAAAAAGCTGAAATAGACCCTCCAGGGTAGTATTCTCAGAAATGCTACCCATTCTCCGTCCCATTAAGCCAAGAGGTAGGAAGAGTTCCAGTCTCAATGTGCGAAATGAGATAATTGTGTAGAGAGCAGAGATTTAGATATGTTAGAAATGGGTATCATTCTGGGGAAGTGGTAGCCTATTCTGAAAGGCAGGCTCCACCTTAACCAAGGTGGAACCAAACTGTGGCACTCACCCTTAGAAAGGAGAGGGAGAAGTTTTTAAACTACAACCACAATTGTTCAGGGCTCCATGGTTCAGAATAAGGTATCTTCAAGAGATACTGACAATGTTCGGAAATTAGAATAGTCCAATAGAAAGGTTATGATAAAAGCTAAAGTAGCCAGTAGATATTATTTTCAAACAAATTAATTGAAAACAGCTATATTCAAAGTGGAATTATTAGATCTAAAACACTTCACATAATGGTCCACATGACATGTTTTGGCACCTAGTGCCTGCTTCAGGGGCAAATTTGAAGGTGTAACTGACAAACAATCCACTTAAAAATCAGAGGATAAAAATAGGGATATGAGAGTCTTTTTAAGTTTATATGGTGGTGTAAGAATGAATATGATAAACAAAACACACACACACAGAGGTGATCCAGTCGATACTGTGTATCTGGATTTTCAAAAAGCATTTGATAAAGTACCTTGTGAAAGACTCCAGAGGAAATTGGAGAGTCATGGGATAGGATGTAGTGTCCTATTGTGGATTAAAAACTGGTTAAAAGAGAGAAAACAGAGAGTAGGATTAAATGGTCAGTAATCGCAATGGAGAAGGGTAGATAGTGGAGTTCCCCAGGGGTCTATGCTGGGACTGCTGCTTTTTAACATTTTTATAAATGATCTAGAGATGAGAGTAATTAAATTTGCTAATGACACAAAGTTATTCAAAGTTGTTAAATCACAAGAGGATTGTGAAAAATTGCAAAGAGGACCTTATGAGACTGGGCATCTAAATGGCAGATGACGTTTAACGTGAGCAAGTGCAAAGTGATGCACCTGGGAAAAAGGAACCCGAAATATAGCTATGTAATGCAAAGTTCCACGTTAGGAGTCACCGACCAAGAAAGGGATCTAGGTGTCGTCGTTGATGATACGTTGAAATCAGTGGTGTGCTGGTAAATTTTTAACAACAGGCTCTCTCCCTGGTCCACTCTGCGCCCCCCCCTCCACATTGCAGAGCTGGCTATACCCAGGGAGAGAGGGGGGGGGGCAATACATTACTCTCTCCAAGAAAAAAA